>NW_010545657.1:68131-142281 GCF_000687285.1 Phaethon lepturus
AATGTCTTTAGCAGAGAGGCAAATTTATGGCTAATATTCTGTAGCTAATATAGCTGCTCCTCAAGAAATCACATCTGAGTGATGTTGCCCTTGGGGAGTAGCAGGAATCTCCACGGGCTTCATTTCTTCTGCCAGGGTCATAGCCAAGAAACAAGCCGTGATTATTAATCCTCTAGCATAAAAGACATCAGCAACAAGAGCACATACTGCTTTCATTTTGACACGTTTTCCAACTCTGATGTCTTCCTACCCCATTTCAGCAGCAAAGGATCAGGCAGGTTCTAGCACTGCTGTAGCCGTGGGATGGAGTGCAGAGTGGAGATCTGTTTTCCAGGACTAAAAAAACCAGCGACTGCATCTCAGGATGAGGGTGCTGTAAATACACTTGCCACCAGGCTGTGTGAGCACTTGTGCTCCTTTGTGTCAGCTTCAAAGCAAAGCCCTGGACGCTTTCTTTGTGAACAGCATTTAAGTAGCACATGTCAAGAAGTTTGGAGACAAAAAGAGTTTCTCTTCTAGCATAGCAATTTTACTCACCAACATAATGAAGTGATGTTGTTCTATGCAGGCAGTAATCTACTTTTCTATGAATTTGTATAATAAGCAAAAAGGCAGTAAGAGTTTCCCAGCACTTGACTTAGTGATGCCTGTGCTTTCTTTGCAGTTGTCCAACACAGCAATTCTTCATCAGATTAGACGAGACCAAGTGACAGACACGTGCCGAGCTAACAGTGTATCTAGCAGGAAGCGCCGCGTGCTGACACCCAACGATCTCAAACACCTGGTCGTGGATGAAGATCATGAAATGATCTATTGCTATGTTCCCAAAGTGGCCTGCACAAACTGGAAGAGAGTCATGATGGTTTTGACGGGAAGGGGCAAGTACAGCGATCCGATGGAAATCCCAGCCAATGAAGCCCATGTGTCTTCAAACCTGAAGACCCTCAACCAGTACAGCATCCCAGAGATCAACCACCGCTTGAAAAACTACATGAAGTTCCTTTTTGTTCGCGAGCCTTTTGAGAGACTGGTGTCAGCCTACAGGAACAAGTTCACCCAGAAGTACAACACTTCCTTCCACAAGCGATACGGCACCAAAATCGTGAGGCGCCAGAGGAAAAACGCAACACAGGAAGCTCTGCGCAAAGGTGATGACGTGAAGTTTGAAGAGTTTGTGGCGTATCTCATCGACCCGCACACCCAAAGAGAAGAGCCCTTCAACGAGCACTGGCAGACTGTGTACTCCCTCTGCCACCCTTGCCACATCCACTACGACCTCATAGGGAAATACGAAACGCTCGAAGAGGATTCGAATTACATTCTCCAGCTGGCAGGAGTAGGCAACTACCTGAAGTTCCCCACCTATGCAAAGTCTACGAGAACTACTGATGAAATGACCACAGAGTTCTTCCAGAACATCAGCTCTGAGCACCAAACGCAGCTGTATGAAGTCTACAAACTTGATTTTTTAATGTTCAATTACTCAGTGCCAAGCTACCTGAAATTGGAATGAGGGATGGGTCGGGGGGAAAGAGGGGAGAGAAAGCCTGTTTTATTTAAGATTTTTATTTGTCATAATAAATATGGAGAATGGGTTATTTTGTAAATTAATATTTTCTTTTTTTGAATGATGCTGCGAGCAGCACAGTCAAAATTATTTAAATCAACTGTAAGAAAGGACAGCTCTCTTTGCAGGGTAACAGGATTGTGACGATCTAGCTGTAGAAATGAATAATACTGCTACACTGTTTAAAAAAAATGTTAATTGTGTTCTGGTGAATTTCATTGATCTTGCATTCCTCCAATTCTAATTAATGTTATTTATACTTATTTAAAACATAGTCTCTTGGTAGGTGTCACTTCAGCAGCAGAAATAAGATAACATTTGGACAAAAGGAGTCTGGTTTTGTGCTTTCCTCAGTTGAGTTTGTCTCTGGGTAATAATATTCTTCCATTACCATTGATGCAGGTAAATACAGGAATGGTTCTTGATACCACACACTTTGAGAAGAGGGGTGGAAATAATTTCTTCAGAAAGTGATGTTGCACTTAAGCATACTAAAAAAATCTTTCTAGCCTTGAAAGGGAAAAGTAAAACAGATCTTGATAGATTCATGATATCTAAAACCCACGACTGAAAGAAATATGAATGTATTCCTTGGGAAGAGAAACCATGAATTTTTTATAAGTCTGGACTTAATGATTTTATCAAGAAGATTACTAGTCCCATTGTCTCTTAATTTGAAGCCTGCCAGCCCACATGAGTGCAGATTTGCAGGTGGTCCATCAGAAAAAAATCAGCATTTTGAAAGTGACTGTAGAGATTTTTGAATGCCCAAAGCAATCGGCATTCACTTAGTTCATATCCAGGATGGGGTGGGAGGAGGTCCATCCTCTGCAAGTCATCCCTCCCTACCTGATCTTAAGATGGGCAACCAAAATTGACTCAAAAAACACTGGTCACGATACATTGTGGCAGAGGATGTGGCCATGTCCTTTCAAAAGTCAGAAAGTCATCTTTGTTTTGAACTCTGAGCATGCAAGGCAATAAAAAAGGTCTCATCTTCCTACATGCTAGTTTCATGGCTTTTTCCCAGGGGAAAAGGGAGCCTTCTTTTAGTTGTTGCCTAAATACCATTGACAGGGATATTTCTAATTTCCAGTGGGTTAGTATTTTATCTAAGCCAGCTCTAGCATGAGACCATGACCTTTTTAGTTAAGGTGAATGGCTCAGTAATGATTGTTCTGCGTGTAACCGCTTGTCGGGACGGCAGATTGTACCAGGCATAGCACACCGAGAGGTTGGTTTGGGCAAACAAGTAGTAACCTATTCACAGCAGATAAATAATGAAAAATGGGATTTCAATGTGGCTCTATTCACAAGCTGGTGAGCAGCAGTACAGGCTTCTCCAAACGTTTGCTTCAGTTTGGTGCAGGTGAGGTCCATGGCCAAGTGGGCGGCAGGCGCCTGCCTGGGGAATGGTCTGTAGCCACCCCAAGCTGTCCCGTCCTGGGGCGGCAGCGCCGGCAGCCAGCCGGTGGGCAGAAGGAGGCAGGGGCTTAAGTTGAGGCACTTGTGGGAACCTAAAATCTGTTTTAAAGTTGATGGTTGATGGTTAAAATGGGGTTTTGACTTGCCTGTATGTCAATTTTATGATCAGATCAAACCCTTCCAAAAATTAGCGAAGATTTAAATAAACTCAGCTGAAGGCAGAGCTGGTTTAACCGTATCGGAGCCAGATCGCCAAAATGTTGTATTGTACAGCAGCCGAATTACATCCCCTGAATTATACTAGTCTCCAGGATACGTACATGGTTAAAGAAGAAAAATAGGTTCCATCTTATTTTATAAAAATAAGTCACCAAATAAATCTCAGCAAAGAACAAATTAACATAACAAACAGCAGCTGAAGTCCTTTCACAATTGGATTTGCTCTTAGCCAGGATTCAGGTCATTATTTTTTTTTATCATTCCCTAAAAATAAATCTCATCCATTCTGGAGCAGCCACAGTTTTTATAACCCAGGTACTATTTATAACCCGGAGCGCTGATCCAGTGGCTAGTGAGGAGCTGGCTGGCTGCATCTGATGGCTTTGAATTCCTGAGTGTTTCCTGATCGCTGGCTGGTGTTTTACTTGAAAGCAGTTTTGTCTCGTTTAGAGTATGCGGAGCTGTTGCAAGTGCCTATTACAGCATGCCCTGGCTTTCCTTTGTTCATAGTTCAATGGTTATATGTTTATTTAAAAAAAAACCTGTCAGAGGGTAGATTGTCCCTCTCCTCCCCAGTATTTCCCACAAGCTATTTGTGTGCTTGTTTGGTCTTGTATCCAACAGTGCTAATATTTTGGTTCAATTTTCTCTTCAGTTAGCTGTTAATCCACTCCCAACAGAATGTGATGCGAATGTTTTCCTTTAAGAAAAAAGTTGCATCGGAAAGGCAATATTTTTAAAATGGGGTGTGCTTCCCCCTTTCTTTTTGTACTTTTCTCTGTCGTCACCACGTTTTTACCTGTTCTGAAATACTCTGTTTGGTTTCACTGCTTTGGAGACACAAACACCCTATTTGACAGCTGAGCTTTAGGAGAAAAACATGTTCAGATCCGAGGGGTGAGCGCTGCTTGAGCCGGGATTTTTAGCAGCAGCTTTGGGTTTGATTACCCAAATCCTGCCTCCCCGCAGAGAGCTGCCCCACGGGCGGGTGCTCAGCACCGAGATGGCTTTTATGTGGTCTTACTTAAAAGGCACTTGCTTTTTAAAAACCTTGATCCCAAACTATTAGAAACTGTCCATTTAGCGTGTTATGTCTGTTCTGGGGTGCTGTGAATGGGCTGTAGATCTGTGTTTTTAAAATGAACAGCTGACACGCTGGACGCGATTGTGTCCTGCACGTTGAGCGTGAAGCCCTCAGCAGGTCGGAGGAGGACCACCAACGTTAAGCAATAGCCCTTTTTTTTTGGTCTGCTGGGTGTGTTGTTTTGTCTGAGCCAAAAAATACTTCTTTCCGCTACCCCCGCAACAGGAGGACGTTCAGGGTCGTTCCTCCTCATCTCGGCGAGCTGGCAGCCACCACCCCAGTGCGGGAGCAGCCGGGGAGCCGGGTTGCTTCTACCCCACCTCTTCACTGGGTTTCCCAGCCAGGGGAGAAGAGGGGCTGGTCTGCTCCCAAGCTCTGCCTCCCTCCCAGGGTTCATTCCTCCAGGTTTCATTCCTCCTGCAGCCACAGCAAAATACAAAATACAGAAGCGCCCGTGGGGCCGCGAGGGCCACCCGGGGAGCTGCTGTTTTGGAAGGATGTGCATCAGTTACGGTCGAGCAGCGGCGAAAGCAGGGAGGACCCGGCAGGGACGGTCCTGCTCCCCAGCTCTGCCCCCAGCCCTCTCAAAGCTGCTGGGCGCGAGGAGCGGTGATGCCCGTCATTTGGCAGGGCCAGCGCTGAGCCCGGCAGCGCCCGTGGCTCCTCACCTGGCGCGATACCCACAGCCGGGCGTTCGTTCCCCCAGACGGCCCCAAGCACCTTAAACTGGAGCCCAGGCTGGATTTGGCCCATCTGGACACGGCAGTGACTCCTGGGCGGCGGGAGGCCCCCCCAGACCCGACTCGGTCTGTGCTTCAGCCTCTTCATAAAACCATGTCCATTATCACAGAAACATGCAAACTGCCTGAACCACGCGCTGCGTAAGACAAGTGAAATAAATAATCCAGAAGCAGAAGTGCTTTTAGAAGTAAGTTGACCCCAGATGTTTTAGGGTTTCACTGTAGTCTGCTGCACTTTTCAGGTACAAAAAGGGACTGTCCTTACTATTACTCTTGTTACAGAGAGTGTTATTTTCTTACATGCATGCACAATACAATGTGTACGAATAATTTAACATCAATGTGGGGTTGGATTTTTTTTTTAACCTATTTGTATGCAGTAGAAGGCTTGTTGTAGAAAAGTATCTCCTCATACCTAAATATACTGTTAATAAAGAGAAAAGCTAAATTATACGATGCCAACACAAGTGTGAACTGCTCATGAATCTTTCCTTAAAAAAGCCATTCAAGCCTGATTATTTTTCTAAGTAACTTCAATTAAATTGAAGAAAGAAAGTTCCTCTCTGTGTGCTTTATTTCTGGCTCATGCTTTCAGGGCTGAGGGGGGGATTTTTGTCTGCATAGCTTTGGTTTCTCACAAGGGTTATGGCCGAACAAGCAGAAGACTCAAAATTACTGCTATGGAGCAGGAAAGCTAAAGTCATCTGACAACATCCCTCTTGCTCCCTTCCTTCCCAAGTTCCCAGCCAGCAAGGATGAGGGCTGTCAATTTAAGACCTGTCGTATGCCCAGAAACGTCGTCCCACCTCAAGCAAGGGTGTTTTACAGTCAGTCAGATGACATAAACGCCAGCTATCTGATGCGTTTTAGGCCATGTGCTTGTACCCAACTTCATGTGAATTCGATAACGATGACTGTGAATTAAACATTTCCAGCAGTCCCCAAACCTGCGTGGTCTCATCCATGGTTTTCACTGAGACCAGAAAGCCGGGCTTTAAAGACAAACTTGAGTGAGGAAATCAGCACTATAAACTGCACTTAGGAAAAATACACATTTAGAAAATAACTGCTTGCTATCATAACCATATTGTTGGAAGGGACCTTGGAGGTCAGCTGGGACACCCTACTGCTGAAGGTCACCAATACTAGGCTGGCCATGGTTTTGACTAGACAAGGCTTCAACACTTCTGGGGATGGAGGGCTCAGAGCCTCTCTGGGCAACCTGTTCCAGTGCCATACTACCCACCCAGCAGAGATGTTTTGTCCTAGTGGTCACTTCGAGACTCCCACCCTTTAGCTTGTGTCCATCATCACTGCTAGAAGAAGAGCACTTTCTTTGTAAGTCCCCTTCAAGTAGTTGTAGACTGCTGTTAGATTCCTAGTTAGCCATGCCATCACCAGACTTAAGTAAGGCCAGATCCTTCAACATCTCCTTGTAGATGATACGCTTTAGGTCACTGAACATCTTGGTATCCCATCACTGTACCAGCATCTTAACATCTCTCTTGAATTGTGCTGACCCCCAAAACTGGATGTCATTCTGGGTGCAGCGCTGCCAGTGGCAAACAGACCATTTAATCTGCCCAGGCAAGATTTGCTTGTCCAAGGCAAACGTTATTCACAATGAGAGCAGAGACAAACAGAAAATAGGAAATCTGCTGAGTAGGTGTCATGCCAGGGCACTGGCTGTCTTCAGAGCCCAAGCCCGTTCCCACCTCGGATGCCCCACCACCCTGCACTCCCTAATCAACGGGGCGAGTTGCAGCACAGCTTCCTGAAATCACAGCCTGGCTGTGCAGCATTAAGACAACAACCTTCACATTTCAAGACATCGGTGATTTGTTTCCTCTACAATCTCAATCGGAGAGGGGGATAATTAAGAAGGTCTCGAGAAGGACTCGATCCACGAGTGATTAGCCTGGCTCCAGGCACTGTGCTGATCGCTCTGCCTCCCTCGGCAGCTTGGCTTCGAAGCGATGCAGTCTTTTGCTGGCAGTACATGGGTCTAAGAAGCCACCACGCTGCCCTGAGAGAGCCCATCAGCTTCGATAGCATCCATGTTCACAAAGATGAACGGCGGTGTCGCGCAGGAACGTGGGCCAGGAGAAATCCTCTGGCTGCGTGGGGCGCAGGTGGGAGAGGGCAACGCCAGGGGACCGAGCCCCGGCAAGCTGGGGGCAGCAGCTGCAGGGCTCAGCCAGGGACGGGGTGAGCTGGGGGGCTTCAGAGAGTCGATACCACACGCACACAAAAATGGAAAGTTCCATTTGTGGGGTAAGGGGGTAAGGAACGGCCTCTCCGCACAGCTCTTGGGTGCACGGCTCCTGGGTGACTTCCTTCGTTGCTTGTAAGACAGTGGAGAAGAGCCCGGTCCCTGATACTGCCACAGGGACTGACCAAACTGGATTTGCTCCAGTGGAAGGAAGCATGAGGATCTGTCTTTTTGGCAAGCCTCAATTTTTCCATTAAATAATTACAAATCTACAAAATTCCTGCCCGTTGGTACCCAGCGTATGGCTTCTTCCCCCCGGCTGCTTCTCGGGCGGCTGCTCCTGGGTACGGACCACCGGCTGCTGCTGTACGACGGGAGCGCGGCAGCAGCAGGACCGCGGCACCCGGCTCCGGGGAGATGAGCGTGGAGCGCTGCGGGATGCGACGAAGCCACAGGACCCTGCGGAGCTGAGGGGTCTTCTCACCCGGGGAGGTGACAAGATCGCGCAAATCAGCCCAGTGGAGATGACGCAGAGTTTGAAGAAATCCTGTCCCTGTGGTGATAACGTGCTCTCTGTGCGGGCACGAGCTCTGCCAAAGCTTTCCAACCTTTGTTTGGGTGAAAATACATTTCATTTAATTCTACCATAATTACCCCAAAAAATTAAAATCTGGGAAACTGGAAGCAAGAGAAAAAAATATTAAACAAATGCAGCCAGCAGCAGAGTGGAAACTAGAACATACGCTTCCCGACCGGCAGTTGGGATGTGTTACACATCGTCACGTGCAAGACTCCTGATGCAACACAAAAATATCTTGCTTTTCCAGTTGCACTTACAATTTTGCCAAAGGTTGACTATTTTGATAAATTAGAGTCTGACTTTATTCTTCATTGTGCTAAAGGATGACATGTCCAAAAGCCGCCTCCCCAAATTGCATGCAAATCAGTTTCTAAAAAAAATCTGCATTAAAATAAAAAAATCAACTTTATTTTCCCTATTGAAATGATGAACAGCAGACCTTTTCCCCCATTATTTGAAATGTCAATCTCCTGGAGTGCTCAAGCCTCCCAATGGTGCGATACAACACACTGTCAATAAATGACTGCTGTTGGTTAAGTCAGGGGCATTTAGGACTAAAAATAGTGACTTACTGATGATGAAAAAATATAAAAAATATTTTCATTAATTTGTAAGTTGCTAAACATCTATTTTGCCAATATTTTAAGTAAGTTACTGATTTTGACATTGAAATTGGTTCCTCTGACCCTATTTTTTAAGTAAATGAAGACCTGAGTGAACACTTCTTTAGGTGTTTAGTAGTACATGTCCTATAAATATGCAACAAATGTACAGAGTATTTTGGAAAAGGAGACATAGCATTTCAAGTAAAATTATGTGGGTTTGAAAATCTCATTTCAGTCAGAGTTTTTAATTAAAAAACAAACAACCAGCAAAGCTGTTTTTCTCAGTAAGAGAAAAATCAATCCAATAGTTTATGCCCTCGTTTCTATTTTTTTACTAATACATAAAGCTGTCAGGGTAACATACAGCTGAATGACAACAGTTAAGCCATTAGGCTTCATCTTATTTTAAAAACTCGAATTATACTGTGCCAATTCATGACTTTTTAGCTAGCAAGGGGTATCCATGCTGTCGCAGGTATTTGCAACCCTACCTCAAGCCAAAGCCTGCAACCCACAACAGGTCCCAGCGTCCTGTAAAACTTCTGCAAAGATGGGCTTTGGGCATTGCCCAAGACTTTCTTAGGCTCGGTTTAGTCAGACTTAGCAGATAATATTCTAGCTAAAACAGGTTTAGTTTTACGTCAAAAGTAGCGGTGGTGTTTTGTTTTTTTTTTAAGTGCTTGTTTGTTCCATTAATGAAATCAATTGCTGCATTTTTTTTACCATTTTTTGATGCATGTGGAAAAAAGGTCAAATCAGAGAAAGCAGCCATGCTATGGAGAGGCAAGTGCTGTTTGCAGAGGAGGCCAAGTAAATGCTGAGACACCCATTCAAGAAAAAGTATTTTCCTTCCTGGAATTATAGCTGTATGTGATTTATTGAGAAATTTGCCTTCAGTTATATGGAAAGACATAACAGTTCAGCTATTTTGTATTAATTTTACAATGTACTTTGCTATTTTATCATAAAAATGTTAGTGCTCTGTGTGCAATTCGATTTTATGTGCAAGATGTATCATTCCCACCGCAGATGCTTTTAAGACTCCCTTTGTCACTTAGGAAAATTTCAAAAATTAAATCCACAATTATTTTTTTATGGAAAAAAACCCTTGAAGTCAACAGCGCAAGGCTTAGGAGGAGGAAGAGCTGAGTGCAGTTCAGGTGAGAAATTAAGTCTGTGTAACGATGGAAAAGGAATGCAAGATGAGAGGAAATTTAAAATGAGAAGTCCCAGTTGGGGGAGTCTCCTTAGAGAAATATAGAATCATTTAGGTCGCAAAAGACCTTTAAGATCATTGAGAACAAGATACTGAGAATTAAATTAGAAGAAAGCATTTAGGAACACAGTGAGGGGAGTAATCTTGCTTTGCTTATTGTGGCATGTTTCAGGCTACCCGGCAAATCTTTGCCAGAGCCATTGGAAGCTGCCTACAAGCTATGAATGACTCGCGTGTCGTGTTGGTGAGTATTTCCACGCTGGGAAAGGCAGCCGGAGGAGAGAGAGCACGTAGGCTGCATCCCACTTCCTAAGCACGGGGTTACACAGTTTGCAGTGTCTGGATTCCAGTTGCATTTTTGACAAGTGTAAAGGTGTCAGATGGAAAACATTTGGGTGGACGCTTCTAAAATAATGAACTGGTTTTGGGTTTCAGATGTTTTCTGCTTGGGTTTGAACGACAGAGGCTCCACCTAAAGCCCTCAGGAACACCGTGACCTCCACACCTTAAAGTGGGATAAGGCTGCAATCAGCATTTTGCTCACGGGTGCTGTCACAGTCCCTGTGACGGGTGCTGCTGTTAACTCTTCCTTTATTAACAAATCACCATGCAAAGCGAGCTGGAGACAGAGGTGTTCGCTTTCCCTCTAGCAGGACATTTCAGTAGATGTATCCAACCAGGTGTGCTCCTGCTTCCAAGTAAAATAACAGGCTCACATTTTCCCTTTGATCAAACAAAAAGCCTCAGGATAATCAGCTGAAGAGATGATGATGATAGCTAATGGTTTCCTTCTGTATCAGAGATCTTACTGATGTGATCTGGATACACGTCACGGCAGATGTGAGCTGAATGCTGCTGCATTTGCCAGATGCTTCTCCCCTTTTTGGAGGCTGTCAGACAGCAGAGAAGCATCCTAAACCTGGGCATCCTCCCCCCATCACTCACAGTGGTTCATTTCGATCGAGTGACCATCAATCTGCCATGCAGAGCAATTGTGACTCCCTGTATTTTTTGGCCTGAACTTGAAAATTTTATCTGAAGACAATTAAATTTGTTGTGGGTCGTTGACTAAGGATTCCAGGCCATATCTCCCATTTCACAAGAGGAATTAAATTAGTGTCAGGGCTATAACAAAGCTGGCTCCTCTCTACGGCCAGTGGTAACCTCCTGTAGCCCTGAGAGGGAAGCACGCAGACCCCCTCCTAACTCCGCGGGCAGCGGGGGCTAGTTACCGAGCTGGCACAGCTGCACTTGACACCACAGCCCTTCCTACCCCTGATCCTGAGGGCTCCGGTTGGAAAAGGGACTCCAGGTTATCTCAGGGCTTTCAGAGGCTGCCTGCGAACGGCAGACGGCCACCCTCGGAGCATACAGAGGATGCATGTGTCTTGCCCAGTCCCTAGGGGGGTAAGCCATACCCTCCTAAAAACAGGGGAAATGGGGAAAAAACCCTTGTGTGTGGCAGGAGATTTCTGTATAGCTATGAACAGGACTAAATGGACTTGGTCCTTATCTAGCAGGAGACTTGACCGTGAACATACGTGAGGGACACACGCAACCATGACATGGTCGAGAAAGCAGGGTATCTGCAGGTATGCTGTGTCTCTGAAAAAAAATCAGATAACTCGAAATGAGTTTACGCTGAACACCTCAGTTCCATAATATGCCAGAAAACTGGGTGCAATGTTAGAGTTGAATGAGAATCAACAATTAGAAAGGAGAACAGTTGTTAGTTTTGTATCATGAAGACATGTTGTGAGAGGCTTCCTATGGTAAGAGGACATTTTTCTGCTTCTTGTAATGGGTGCTAAAAATGTTCAGGTTTGTTTCTCTTAGTGCTAGTCTAAAAGCTATACATATTCCAGAGGTATGTATGCATTAATCAGTGCTTTAAGTGCAGCTTCTGTATCTATTAAACATTTATGTAATGCAATAATCTCAAGTCGGAAGGACTTTAAAATATTTACAGGTCTTAATAAATGTTTAAAATGCAATTTTTTTAGCAAACAGCAGAACTGGACTTCCTATGAACTGATGGACATTTCTACATCTTCCCGTGTCTCTAGTAAGATATGAAAATACAGAGAACATGGATTGCAGAGGTATCTGCAAGTTCCCATCCCATATGAAGTCAACAATGTAAAGGAGAACCTAAGTAGATGGTCGAGACACCTTGGGCAGAGCAAAGGCCCATGGAGCAGAGTGGGGGCAGCTCAGTAAACGCCTTTGGATGGGTCAGAGGAACTGTTGCATGGACAGTTTTTCTTTCCTAATTTTCAGCCAAGTCGTACTATGTACCAGCAACACAGTGGGTGTCTCAGTGACGGCTCTTCCAGCTATAGGGCTGTCTGAGGTGAAGAACCCCGCACAGCCAGCACTGCATATTCAGCACAGAGCCAATCCTATATAGTGCCATATTCTGTATAATGCCAAGACTATATAGTCAGACTTGGCTCAAAGCAAGGGATTTCATTCTCTCTACAGGGCAAGCATAGTCATAGCTCATGTCAGTCTCATACATACAGCACATAACCAGACATGAGCTGGGTTTCATGCTCTTTGGCACGGTAACCTTACAGTGCCTTAGAAAAGTCTTTAAGAAAATGAATCAGCTTTCTAATGTGGGAATAGGGAAAAGGCCAGCTAGGAATGAGAGTATCTTTTTGTACCTGAATTTTCAGCATTTTAGATCTTTCCTTTTGCACAAATGACATGTAGGTTTTGTAGGGGTTTTTTTTCAAAGGTCTTTAATGTCTTCTATTACAGAGGGGGACCACAGTTTCCATACATATGTGATAGACTTACACTACCATACTTCTTAGTGGCCCTAATGGATTGGCTCTAAAGCAGCAGCAATGGCAATCTCAAAGCATTAAGATGAAATGAATGAAACGGAGAGGAACGTTCAGCCAGTCTTCATGTATTAGATAAATATGGAGCTTGCTTACATCTCCAAATCATCTACACTTTTGTCCACAAATTGTGATGATCTTAGTACCTGAGCTGATCTCAGTTACCCAATGTGGTCCAGCTTAACAAGCTAACTTCTATTTTGGAAATGCTCCAAATTCCAGAGATACTCTTCTGTTTCAGGTGAAAGCTACCATTCATCTCCCTAGAACTAGAATCAATCAGACATGGCTAAATTTTCCTATGTAATGAGTAAAAATTGGCACAGTCTTCAAAACAATTGAGATTAAGTATGTTCTAATGCTGCTCCAGAATCTTTGGTACTATAAGAGAATAAAATAATTGGTTGTATCAGCACAGGGAAAAACACCTACTTCAAAAACAAATAGGAAAAAAATGGCTTTGGATGATCTAAAACTAACCATAGTGTGAGGACTCACAGGAAAGTAGTCTAATGGATGATTGCTTCTCAAGTATAAAACAAGTATTACTGCTTGTAATTTTTGGAAAACCATTTATAATGTCCATTTTATTAAAATGCTGTTCTACTGTAGACAGGACATGGCAACAACTTCGTTAAACAAAACCAGGAGATGACAGAAAAAATTAGCAAACAGACAAAATCTTTTTTAGATCCTGTTCATAGTAAAACTTAGAATGTAAATCTGAAAACTTAGAGCTATTAAATCTTGAGGAACTATTCAGAAGTCAGTTATTCCCAAAGATGTCTACCATACCTCATTCAGGACCCTATTTCACTTGCAAAAAGCAGATTTAAAATTATTCAAAGAAAGCACTTCCGTGACTCCTCAAGACTTTTAGCAACTCTTGAAGAGGAAACAATCTCCCAAAAGAGCAAGTTGAGGAACGCTAATTAAAGGAAGAAGGAAATTTCAAATATAGTTTGAACTGAGAAATAAAAGCATAGAGCAGACAATGAACTATCCTGCATATTAAATAAAAAGCTAGCAGGACTTGAAATCAAATTAATTTTTTAGCTGCAGACAAAGTAAAGCCCATCCAGCCCTGCCAATGCTGAATGACTAAGGGGTACACTGCTGCTCTTGGGTACCCACCCAGAATATGGCGATCTTATATATCTACTAAACATATTGGTTCTTAGCTTTAATTGTGAATTAATCATGTTTTGTTAATACTCGATTCCCGAGAGTATCCATGCACAGCATGCATGATGACCAAATTTTCACTGAATTTAACAGAAAGACTTTCCTTTATGACTATCAGAATGAGGCTTCAGTGACAAAACACACCTCATTTCTTCCTCCCCACCTTTAAATACAGAAAACTGATTTTTTTAACTTTAAGTACATATGGAAAAATGATAATCCAAAAAATAACTGAACAAGAGACTGGCTTGATTAGGAATGGATTAGAGAACACACTTAAACCAATGTATTGTATTACAGAAAACCTAGCCAAAAAGAAAAGAAAAATCCTACTAAGAAACTTCACATTGCTTCCAGTACCTTCAGTACTGTTTTCAAACATCATGTTATTCTTTTTAAAGCAGGTTATAATTCAATTACCATACTCTATTGCCATTTTCTGCACCTCTAAAGAGACTACCTCCTTTGCAATAGCAATTTTACCATTATAATAATAATAAGGAATTTCAACCACTTAATTTCACAGAGTGCTTATACTACTGTTTCCCGATGTGTGTATTCTGGGTTATTCTTGAACTTAAGAGAGCTTTTCGTGATGCTCAGAACTAAAGTGGAATAGTAAATCCATTAAAAAGATGACAGGTCTTATTTTGAGTCCTGATTCTGCAAACTATTCTGCATTTATAAAGCCTTAATCCTCATGCTGGTTTAATCTTTGTATAAGAAAAGTCTAATTTAGTTGGCAAATTGTAAAAAGACGTGAAATTAATTTGCTGCTCACCAGTTTCTCAGCAGCATTCTAAAAGCCCCAGTGAAACTAGTATGTTAAACACATTAGTGGAGGATGATATTGCAAATTTGAACATCACAAATTAAGGCAAGATGTACACTGATGCTATAAAACTCAAAATATTGATCTAAATGTGTTAAAAGAAGAATACTCCCCTATATCAAACAGCATAATAAAGCTGTGGAACTATCTGTATAATCACTCTAAAAATAAGCTGGAGTCATTCAGTGACTCACTAGCATGCAAAAATCTTTTCAAAGCATTACACAGGAAAAGAAAATAAAACACCTATGGTATGAAATGCTTCTGACTCCAAATTTTAAAGCTGCATTTAGTGGTAGTTTAACAGAAATCATCCCCTTTCATGCATGCTCATAGAACAATTGAAATGGCCACAAACTCCTTCAGAATGGCAAATGATACACATTTCAAATAACCTGCCTCTACTTCTATTTACCCTAGAGATGTTTCTGAAGTAGAGGAAAAAAAGAGAAGACATTGAGGATGACCAAGCAAGAGCACTCCAACAGTTACTCAGCATCAGGCAGGAGATAGTAACTGATAAAGGCAACGCAACAGGAGCTTCTGGCTGGTCTAGCTCATCAGCAGAATGAAAATGGTACAAGAAGTTGCAGGAGGAGCTTTAAGATGACCTGCAGTTTAAATGAGGTGAATAAGCCAATATGAGCAGGAATCAAATAGAGAAAATGCTACATGCCGACACAAAAGCAAAGAGACGTGAACTGGCCCTAGCCCTAATTAGGCTAGAGATTATAAAGAACGGTATGAAAGAATCTTCTAGCAGGTGGAGGGGAAGAAAACACTTAATGAATTTTAATACAAAGACTGATCATCTTATCTGCAAGATTAAAAATATGGCTGCTTTGATAACAAGAGACAGGATAACATCTCAGGACGTCCCTTTCAATTGTGTGCTTTAAGCAGTATAAAAAGCACACAATTTGCCTCTAATAGAATTTTTAGTAACTTTTCTTACCCACATATATAGTGAAGTAATTGACTATTACTGAGATGTATTTAAAGAAATCAAGTTGGAATACTGTGGAGGGGTTGGCTTGACTGGAGTTAAAATGGGTTTAGGGAGTACAGCTTTTGAGTAGATGAGAGATTCTCTGGTATCCAAGTACTCTTTCCTGCCTCCCCCCATATTATCTTCATGCAGTGGAATAATATTGTCCCCAAACTTGGTGGTAAGAGCTTTTTACCTCATAACACTAGGTAGCAAAGTTAGCAAACCCTTTTTTAATATGCCCCTTCCACATAGGAATCAAACTCCTTTCCACATCATAGATTACTTCTTATTCTTCTAGATGTCAAGGTTTTCCCTGCTTTATCAATGTCATACTTTCCCCACTCAAACTCCTCTTTAACCACATCTTACTGAAAGAATTCTTTTTTCCTCACTTCCACCATTCCCCAAAGTATCTTTTTTTTCCCCCAACTCCCTTCAACACGAGTTATATTTTAGTTCCCTTCGTGAAAACCAAGTTTGTCTCTGCCTTTTTATTCTTTTCTCCAAATAACTTCCTTCTGCTTGCTCCTGCCTCTCATAATGAATGCTGTGTGAAAGTTTGCACCTCTTTCTTTCCCACAGTATCGATTTTGCTCTCTCCACCACACAATGAACTTTCCTCTTCTTGAAGTACTAAATTTTCACATTACCCTTTTCCATAATTTACTGTTTCCATGCCCAGATTATTCTAGTCTGTCAACATATTTCCCCTTTTCAAATTTCACTGAATTTGTCCCGTTTAATATTTTTTCCTCAATTCCACAGTCTAAACACTCACCCATCTGTCAGCAAACTGTACCAACAGTTGTTTCTTAATTACTGGGAAAATATTTAACACACTAAGGATATCACCATGACTAAATACTACAATGCCCTTGCGCATCAGATAAGCACAGATCACAAGTATCTCAAGAAATTTTAATTTTTAAGAATCTTGCAATTCATTGAAAAAGAACTTTAAAATCCAGTAACTCTAATGAGAAAAGTGCTTGAAATGGCAGCTTAGTTGATTCAGATGGCAGTTCTATCAGAATAAAAAAAATTTGCATCTACATCTGTACCAAAACTAACCATTTTGGAAAAAAAAAATTAAAAATTAGTTACATCTAGTCCATTTAAAACAATTTAATAGGAGTATTTCCCACAATGCTACAAGAAACTATTTTAAATAACATTAATACAAACTAAGAAAAGTCAGAGAACCTGAAGTTAGAAAGATACCATCTTTCTCTCACATAATGAAAGATAAAATACATACAATTCATTCAAACAACTATATTACCATAACTGTAAGAAAAAACTTAAATAAAAATGTTTAAATGAGGGAGCTGAAAGTCAGGCATCTAAATCCATGTATAGGCACTGAATAGCTGGTTTAATTTTCAGAACTGCAAACACTTTCAACTTCCACAAAGTTTAAGGTGACCGACACCTACAGAAGTCCCATTAATACTTATTCACATAATTAACTTTATTCATCTGAGTAGGTCCATCAAACTGAAAGGGAGGATTTATATGGATAGATCACATGACTAATGTTTACAGGATTACAACATATGCTGATATATGGATTTAGTTGTCTAATTTAAGTCTCAAAATGTAAAACTTTCGATCACAACATTTAAAATATGAGTTGTTTATGTAATGATGCATTTAGGTTGTATGCTATAGTCTTTAAAAAACATATGCCATGAGGAACTCCCACTAGATTTGAAAACAGAGCAATTAGTACATTTTTTCAAAGTGGCAACCAGAGTCCTCATGATCAATGTATTATTTGAAATATTGAGGTATACAAATAAGAGAAATTATTCAGAAGCAGCTATTTTCCTTAATGACCTTATTTCCTTAATGACCTTCCACAGTTTGAAAGGTGAAATCCTGTTAGCAAGAATGGAGATTTCTGCTTAGAAATGGATGACATAGATAGTTCTGGTATTTTAGAAGTCTATGTAACTTCCTAAGTGCCTAAAAAAGAAACGTAATCTTTTATACCCCAACTTTTAATCAGGGATCAGTATTTACATTTGAATCAATACCTCTAAATACGTCATTAAAATCAGGATACTGGCCATCACAACACAATTAATTTCAGTTCGTTAAACATCTTTTCAGTTGCTAAATTAAAATACACTTTCCAACACAAGCATTTTTAATCATTCATCCATTATTACTTATCAGGTCAGTGTCACATTATTTGTCTTTACTATGCTCTTGTTCTAACAAATCACAACAGCAAAATAATTAGGTTGCTCTTTTTAGCAGAAAAAAAAAGGGCTCAGCCCTATACACACTTCTCAAGTGTCTAATTTTATAAATGCTGATCATCATATTAGTATACATAAAATAAAGGTTGAGAAGAAATGTTTAGACAATCAGGGTTCAAATCAGCATAACAGTTACTACTGATATCAAGTCTGCAATGGTCAGAAAGCTACAGCACTGAAATTGCAAAAGAAGAACATCACCATCTAGTCAGGTAATGTCTATGAAACTGAATTCATCTGAGGTCTACTAACCACTTCTGTGGTAAAATGAAAATATATATCCACTTTGTTCCTGGGAGGGAAAGACAAGGCAAGCCGCTGATTGGGTCTTACCCTCTTCTTTGTCACCACTGAATGAACAATTAGAGATTGTTCTGGTTTGCAACACAGGTAAGGAACTGTTCTTTTAGAAGACCAGATCTTTTAAAAATGTAAAACTTGATGAAGGATTGATTTGACCTTCATTGTGTCCACCCAGATGTCTTCAACTAGCAGGAACCCATCTTGGTTTCAGAGTAAAGGTCTTGACTATCCTTCTAGTTCCATCCTATTTTTTTAAAAAAAAATCATTAAGGCTGTTTTATATCTGTGTCAACTTGATTTACTTATACCAAATTGAACAATCACTTTGAGGACCTTCAAGTGGAATGATCAGTCTTGTCAATACTCCAGGAAAAGTCATTGTATCCATTGGAATAATTAGTCTCCAACATCGCCATCTCTGTCACCTATGAGCCACAGAAAATGAAAACCTACAGCTAGTAAGGCAGTTCCAAGGAGATCTCCCAGTGCAGTAAGGTAAGGGATAGAAAAACTGTCAGGATCTTTTCCTTTTTTCCAGAAGTGGTGTACCATCCAGTCAGCAATCCATAATAGAGTAAACACCTATGCAACATCAAACAAACAAAATTTGTATTATTATCATATAAGTTACACTGAAAGGAAGTCAACAGCCAACATTATTGTCTCCTTAGTACACAGCACTATTGTATACAATATTTGAATTGTACTGCTATTCAATACACATTGAAATGTATACAGCATTTGAAAAATATAAATAATGTATATGAATTAATTTCAGACTAAAATTCCCCACACCTAGAGGCGGGGACACTTAGCCAACTTCTCTCAGCCAAACACATGCACAGGCAGAAGGAACATATTGAATCATTGATAGCATTCTTCACCCAGTCTATGCTTGAGGACTTCTGAAAATGAGAAAAGGCAAAAACTCCAACCAAACAATGCAACTGCACTTCTCACAGAAGGCATCGTTCTGTACAGTGAGAACTAAGTGGGGCTTAGAGATCGTTCAGAATCGACTGACGTTGCCCCAGATGAAAACACTCAGCCCAGGCGTAACTTTTGTTTCCACAGGTCTAGAACTGACCTGAAATCAGACATGATATAAGGAATACCAGGTCAGATTAAGAACAGTTTCATCTCAGTTTTATGAACTGCAAAAAATGTCCTCAAAGCTACTTTTATACCTGAAATACCACCTTCAGCCCTTCTGTAATAAAGCACACCTGCAATATATATTATGAAATTGTCACTCCAGGCTGAAGTTGTCCCAGAGTAAAAGATTTCATTCCCAACTGTGAATGTCTGAACATTCGAGAGGTTTGATCTTAATACCAAAGGTATGCATAATCATTAATCCAATTTTAGAAAAGAATTCTTTTAATGTTGCACAGCTGTATGATAAGAGATTCTGGTTCAATGGAATCATGTGGTGTGGCATTGGCACAAGATGAATGGAGAAAGGACCACTAACTGAGCTTTCATTTCTTCTTGTCTCTCCTAAGGAGTTCCGTAAGATGAAAAATCACTGTATTTTATGTATTTTTAGTTAATTAGATCTTTGGGAAGGGTAAACTTAAGACAGTTACTACCATCATTAATTTTTTAAAAGTCTACTAGGTACATTTAAAAGAATATGCAGTATCAAAAATAGTAAAAAGTACAAAATTAATATTTTATTTAGTCAATGATCAATTACTGGTATCAAAAGCATCTTTATATATGTATTCACTCATTTATTGAAATACTGATATTTGCAAGACACTTGTCCACAATGCAAAATAAAGTAAAATGAATGTCATAGAAAAATTGTGTTGAAAATGTTTCTCAATTAATCTTTGCTCTGAAAAAGTATATGTTAAAATGCAAGCCTGAATTTCTAATTTAAAAAAAAGAAAGGGAGGAGTATTTGCTTAATGAAAAATGCATGGCTTATTTATATAAACATATCTTCTGAAAAGGGAACTCTGTAGTCTAAGCTAATTATGCAAGTCCTAGGTGTGCTGACTGGAATCCAAACAAATATATTTAAAACAGATGTTTTCCTTGGAAGACTATCAGATTCTTTGAGTCAGGTCCTTCTTCTAACAGAAACAAAAAAAGGCCTGTTTATAAAAGATATTGTACATTAACATCTCCTACAGGACGTGCAGAGAAGACCGTGCAGCGCCCCACATCAACAATAGTTACACATGTTCCATTAGAAGATGAGAGTGTTCGTTCCACGAATAATTTATAATGCATTTATATAACACAACCAATTAGACATAACATACACAGTCCAGTTTAAATGACTCTATACACTTTTTGGCTCTTAAAAATCATGGCATGAAAACCTTTAATTTGTCTATGTTTCCATCCTGAAATAACTGACTTAGACTACTGTGAAAAATGGGTAGTTTGGAAATTAAGTTTTGTGAACATTCCCAAATAATTATATTTGCTGTATTAACTTATGGGTGCATAACAACGCAAATTATAACAAACCTGGCTTCTGTAAATAATAGGAGAAAAGTTATAGCATATTATAGTAACTGATGCCTGTAACAGTGTATGATGACAGTTAGGACATAGTGCTTACAGAATGTTATGAGACTGCAGTTCACAAGCCGTTATTCTGGTGAAGGAATAATGCTATCATCATGCATTTGCATGGCTAGAAACTCACTAACATTTAAGAATTATGCAGATCAGTCTTTGGAAATGGTTACTTATTTAGCCACAGTAGTTGGTGTTGCAAGACAGAAGTCAATCAATGTGACTTAAATCTTTAATGAGATTTTGCTTCTTATCAATGTTGAGGGAGTGATCAAAGTCATCAATCAACTGTGATTTTAAAAAAAAAAAGCAAAAGCCCTACTACGAGTTTGCTTAATCTTTGAAAGGAATACAGTCTTTGAATTTAAAGTGATAAGAAAAGTCACTCACAAAGATCTGACACGTGTAAAAAAAAAAGAGGAAAATCACACAAAAGACATTATGAGACCTGTTACTTTAGTGGCACAACACGTCACATTTTCTGAGATTTATCGGTGACCTATACGCATTTCAGCAAAATGATACAGATGGCATAGCAGTACAAATACTGTGTACTCCTGCTCTGCTCTCATGCTATGAAGAAAGCCTTCCTTCTTCAAGTTGAAAACCATCTGGATTTGGGGGAAAAATAAAGGGATCAACATTACAGAAGAGCCTAATTGTATAGTACAAAATGTATCTGTTTAGCATGAAATGCTGTAGAAAAGTGATAAGGAAAGCTCGTAAATATACGCAGAACTGTTCAAGATGTGAGCTAGTATTTTAAAATTATTTAATATACAGAGGAAGAGAATAATTAAGTGTTTTCTGCAACAAAGGAGATAGGATTTTACTAGTAGAATTATGAAACGGAGCCCTAGGAATTCTTCCAGTCTGAAGAATGAAATAACTGCAACATTTAAAAACAGTAAAAAATAACTAAATAGCTATATACATAAAAAGTCACTGATCAAGAAAAAAAGCCCAGAGCCAGGATTGCTTTTGCAATACAAATAAATAAATAAATACAATAAATACAGGCAAAATTCCAGATGTTTTGGTATTTTAAAAGGAAGATCATGCTACATCATTACTCTCCTGGGAAAAAATTACAATCAAAACTGAGGAAAATGAATCTAAAGACATCATCAGTTTCAGACTGTGTTTCTAAAACGATCTATCAGTCACATTGTCAAAAAAGGTCCTCAGAAGACAGAAGGAGCAGAACATAGAAGTAAGAATGGGAGGGAGGGAGCTCAAATGTCATGATTGCAAGACTAGAAATGGGAGCATTGTACACTACAAACCTTTTTTTTTCCTTTATTATTGGGAACAAAATTTACTTTCATTCTTTGCAGGTCTTTGATACAAATAGCAAGATTAGCTAAAGAAAAGTTATTTTTGGTCTTTTGCATGTGGTAAGGACCCCTAAAAGCTATCTTTATTTTCTAAAGTAATTAATTTCTCATCATTTCTGAAATGGGAAAAGAACGAAAAACTGTTATTTAAAATAAAAATACATAACTCCCACCAAACATTCTTAATACTGCCTAAACTTCCTACAGCCCAATTGATACATTGCAGGATGCTATAATATTCTTATTGTTTCTTTAATCTGGGATGACCATATTTCATCAGTGAATGAAGGCACTCAAATGCATAATATTTGTAAAGTGGATTTGAAACTTTCAGGTTTATATATGTTTATACATTAGTTGCTGACATTAGTGAATTCCAACACCAAACTGGAAAGAGGAAGTTTAGGTTATATATTTGCATACGCTTTTTCACATGGGCATTATAAAAATTCAACTATAACTTTAGTATGCAGAACCAAGACTTTTTAGCAGTTTATTTAGTGTGCCTTGGACAGGATATCCTGCAGGTTGCTAGTGCTGCTGAGTCACCTTAAATTGTTTCCATGTGAAGGTGCATTACAAAATAGTTTAATTCTGCTACTTTAGACAGGAAACACAGATGCAAATAACCTGTGGTATCTTGTTTTCAAATGTGTTTTAATTCTCCTTTATTCTCAAACGTATATTGACTCAAAATTCACCTATAATGTAACTATGACAAGATCTGGTCAAGATTCTTACAAATCTATGAAATTAAAAGGTAATTTTTCTTTTAATTTTTCTTTTAATTCTTTTTTCTTTTAATTATGAGTGAAAACTCCCAATTAAGAATCTCTAAAGACTACTGTATCCTGACTCTGACATCATTCTCACCAGATTTATGGTTTAGGTCTTCTAGTGATTTTGACCTTCATTAAGTTACTTTTTAAATTATATATTAAATTTCTCAGATTCTAAATGGCTTTTGATGTCTTCATGTGAAACTAAGTGGTAACTGTAAGGCACTCGTAATAGATTTACACTGAATTTACTTGCTGAATTTCTGTTGTCTACAGCTAGAATTTTGTAGTCAGTAAACTCTCAGAGTAGGGTCTACATATATGTTTCAAAATAAATTTTTCTCCACTCTCTTCTCAGGTAGCATATCTGGTATGTCTCATGTCCAGGGGAAACAAGTCACTATTTCCTCCAAACATACAGAGATTTCCTTCAATGTCTGGCTGCAAAGAAACTACCAAACAGCAAGTTCTTTCTTGCTGCTCTTGTTTGTGTTGTAGCTAAGTGGTATTAGCTGCACTGTGGTATCCAAGTACCCAGACTGCATAGCATACATTTATGTTATGACTAAAACCTCATCTAAGTAAAAGAGAGGATACCATCTTAACTGAAGTTGTTTCTAAATCAGTTTGATTATACTGATGTAATTTTGTGGGAGGGAGCTTTTTTTAATTCCACCGTTTGAATGCAATTTCCTCAGATTGTCTGAAGCCCCCATAATCCAAGGGGAAATGGTTAGTGACCTGCTACACCACTTACACACAAGTCTATGGGGTTGGATGGGATCCACCCAAGGGTACTGAGGGAGCTGGCGGAAGTGCTCACCAAGCCACTTTCAATCATTTATCAGCAGTCCTGGCTAACTGGGGAGGTCCCAGCTCACTGGAGGTTAGCAAATGTGATGCCCATCTACAAGAAGGGCCAGAAGGAGGATCCAGGGAACTACAGACTGGTCAGTCTGACCTCAGCGCTGGGGAACGTTATGGAGCAGATAATCTTGAGCGCCATCTCATGGCACTTACATGATAACCAGGTGGTCAGGCCCAGTCAGCATGGGTTTATAAAAGGCAGGACCTTCTTGACTAAACTGATCTCCTTCTATGACAAGGTGACCCGCCCAGTGGATGAGGGAAAGGCTGTGAATGTCGTCTACCTAGAATTTAGTAAAGCCTTTGACATACAAATCAACAGCATTCCCCTGGAGAAACTGGCGGCTCATGGCTTGGACAGGCGTACTCTTTGCTGGGTAAAAAACTGGCTGGACGGCTGGGCCCAAAGAATGGAATGTGGTGAATGGAGTTCAATCCAGTTGGCAGCCGGTCACAAGCGGTGTTCCCCAGGGCTCAGTACTGGGGCTAGTTCTGCTTCATATCTTTATCAACGATCTGGACGAGGGGATCAAGTGCTCCCTCAGTAAGTTTGCAGATGACACCAAGTTGGGTGGGAGTGTTGATCTGCTGGAGGGTAGGAGGGCTCTGCAGAGGGATCTGGACAGGCTGGATCGATGGGCTGAGGTCAGTTGTATGAGATTTAACAAGGCCAAGTGCCAGGTCCTGCACTTTGGTCACAACAACCCCATGCAATGCTACAGGCTTGGGGAGGAGGGGCTGCGGAGCTGCCTAGTGGAAAAGTACCTGAGAGTCTTGTTTGACAGGAGGCTGAATATGAGGCGGCAGTGTGCCCAGGTGGCCAAGAAGGCAAATGGCATCCTGGCCTGTATCAGAAATAGTGTGGCCAGCAGGAGTAGGGAATTGATCATGCCCCGGTACGCAGCACTGGTGAGGCCGCACCTTGAATACTGTGTTCAGTTTTGGGCCCCCCACTACAAGAAGGACATTGAGGTGCTGGAGCGTGTCCAGAGAAGGGCAATGAAGCTGGTGAAGGTTCTAGAGCACAAGTCTTCTGAGGAGTGGCTGAGGGAACTGGGGTTGTTTAGCCTGGAGAAAAGGAGGCTCAGAAAGACCTTACCACTCTCACAGGTACCTGAAAGGAGGTTGCAGTGAGGTGAGTGTTGGTCTCTTCTCCCAAGTGACAAGCAATAGGACAGGAAAATGGCCTCAAATTGCACCAGGGGAGGTTTAGATTGGATATTAGGAAAAAATTCTCACCAAAAGGGTGGCCAAGCATTGGAATAGGCTGCCCAGGGAAGTCATTGAGTCACCATTGGAGGTATTTAAAAGACGTGTAGACATGGTGCTTAGGGACATGGTTTAATGGTGGAGTTGGCAGTGTTAGGTTAATGTTGAACTCAATGATCCAACCTAAATGATTCTATGATTAGAATCCTCACACTACTGAGAAATCCAAGACATTTTTGATGTGAGCAGGAAGTCATTATAAGCACTGCTGATTTCTAGGTTTTCTATTGCCCCAAACAGCCCTGAAGCACTGCAAGTTACTTCACAGCAGTAGACATCTAACTTTCATTGCATAAGAAGGACTGCATTTTGGAATTACTTATTTGCTTGGTAATAGCTCTGGGAACCTCCTATTGTTCGTTTATTCCCCAAGTCTTTAGTGTCACTGTGTGCTCAGATTTGGTTAGGGGGTGTGAAAATTCCTTAGAGGGCATTTTACAGACTCAGTGAGAACATGCA
Source organism: Phaethon lepturus (assembly GCF_000687285.1). Lineage (NCBI taxonomy): Eukaryota > Metazoa > Chordata > Aves > Phaethontiformes > Phaethontidae > Phaethon > Phaethon lepturus. Next base: position 93,459 of record NW_010545657.1, read on the forward strand.
GAACAGAGGCCACCTTTGAATGCTCAGAGTGCTGTGCTGGGACCGATGGCTTGGCAATGCCAGTGCTGCTCTCATTCCACTGCAGGTTGACAGAGGATGAAATTTTACTCAGTGCATAGCCTCATACAGTTAAAAAATACTTGTGCCTTGGTGAGGTACAAGAGGAGGACTGTTTTTCAATTAATATAGTCTTTGTTGGTCAAACACCAGATTGTACCTGCATGTGGCATACTGGTATGTACTTGTGTATGACTTGGTTTTGTAAAATTTTCAAGAAAAGAGTATTCCTCTTAAATAACGGCCATTCACCAAATCTAAATTACATTTAAAATCAATACACTGGTTTTCATTAATGCACACTGGCTTGCCCAGATACTGTATGTTGCATTATGTGAAGTACCCTACATACTTACAGAGTATACCTTCCTCATAATATTTTTTTTTGTATTTTCCTCTGATACTGCCATTCATAGTGAAGAGAACAGACTCTTCACTAATTCAGACCTTTTGAAATCAAGCCTAAAAGTTCTAGTTGAATGCAGATTAATATAAATATTTGTGCAGTTTTCCCCACCTTTATGACAATACAATCGTGAAGTCTTAGCCCCACTAAAGTTAAAGGAAGTATTGCCTTGGATTTCAATAGAACCATTTTATTAATTTAATTGAAGAACATTTGAAGAATATGTATTTATTTAAAGAACAGAAACAACTGTACTATTAAAGGTAGGATGATTAAAATAAAAGAAATTAAAACGCTTTCTGGGTTTTCTTAAGTCTAGAAACCAGAACTGTTTTGTTCATAGAGAATCAGAGAAAATACAGATCATAATACAGGCTACTCATATTACTTAAATATCTTACTTTAATGATTTTTAGAAACAAATACATATGCAGTGAAACTGTACTTTGTTTTACTACATAGTGTATTTTTGGTCAATAATAACTAAATCATACTATTGCTAATGTATATCATGTCATATTAATTACTTATTTACCATAAATATTTCAATTAAGTGACAGGCTGGGGAGAGAATACCTAAGAACAGGTAGGGACAAGAGAGGAAAGAAGCTGCTAGGCCCAGGTGGTAAAAAACAAAACTCAAACAATGGAAGTATCAGAATTGGATGAAAATGAAATTAGCCATCTGATTGAAACTTTGTATAGAGTTTGCAACGCAAATAAATTCTGTTTTATCACTTTGGGAAAAGGAATATTGAAGTTTACAGGCAATCTGAAGGAGTCGTGTTGAAAAGCCAAATAGAATTCATATATATGTTACAAATTTACTGTAGAGATTACGTGGAATAGCATAAACATACAGAGGAAGAGAGAAATATGAAAGTCATAATTAAAGTTTTTGTGTTAACTTTTCCTTGATTTTTTTCAGCTTACTATAACATTCCAGTTCTACTTTTGTCATTTCCCTTAGCCTTTCCTCTTCATTTTAAACACAGAGATAGATAATCAGAGGTAATAAACAGATCTTGAAGTTAACTAAAAATCTATTTCAGTCCACTGTAAAATATGTCATTAAATAATTTAACATCTTACAACAGTCACTTGAATTTTAAAGATAGAAAATTCACTTTGTTGTGGTTGTTGTTTTTAATTTAGCTTTAATTCTTTAACACAGTGGAAAAAATGTAAATAGGTGGTATATTGCCATAATCATTATTCAGCTACTCTTTCTACCCACCAGCTCAATATAAGTAAGGAATTGGAAAGGGCAAAATAATGGTATCAAATCTCCTCAAATACAGGACTGACCATAATTAACTCTTACCTTTGGGAATCACTATGTTCTATTAAATTATCATCCACCACCTCAAACATTAAAGATATAGCCTGCAAGCAGGCTTGTAATTTTTGACATCTATTTTTATATGTCTTCCATACAAAATGAAAATAAATGCCAAGTCCAATATATTATAAAAAAGGCCTAGAATGCAGATATCTCACTGCTCAAAAGACTGTAAATGGATTTGTTTTGTTGATAATTGTAATTACAATAATTAGCTATGAGGTCTTTCAGTTTTACAGCAGAACTGGAAAAGCTCTCATTGGGAGGACAAAAATACAAAAGAATTCTGGAAAAATGAGATCAGTAAATGTTGGCTTGTACCAAAAGAAATGTCAGCTTGAAAACTGTTCTTTACTACATGCAGGTGCATAGATGATGTCACTGAAAAAAGGGAAGAGGAATGACTACAAATATTTAAGTGTTTTCCTTGACAAAGGAGAAACTTAAAAGCACACAACTGCAGTAGGGAAGTGCTTCAGACCGACAGGTAAATAAATTATGTTCAAGATGTAAGCGTTAAAGCAAGAATTGTCTCTCTGAAAATTTTAAATCTGCTCTAATTAAAGGTATGCAAAACTACAATAATCCCTACTAGAAAAAAGCCAGAATAATTAAAATGGAGAAAAGAATCTATTAAGTATTTTCAGAAGGTCTTAAAAAACTTGGGGTTCCAAGCTGTAAATCTGTCAAGACCCATGAGAAGTTATAGTGTGCGATACTGTTACTCAGTTTCAAAGTAAATACATCTCAAAGTGCCTGTTATGGCTAAAGACAGAAGGTAAAGAGGAAAAAATAATATATAAAAGGGAGCAGGGAAAAAAAAAAGCTATATGTCTGCTTTATAGGTGAAAAATCAAGAAAATCAGGTGTGGCCTTATTGACTGCGATGGGGATGCATGACTGCAAAACAGAATGCCCTAATCAGACCTTGAATTAATAAAAATCAACTTTACACGTGTATATGTGCTGATGCTGGGTCTATTAGAATTACTTTGTGATCTGAAAGTCCTGCCCTAATGCCTTAACTTGGTTTTCAGATGAACTTCTGCATTTCTCTTACCCTATCCTTTGCTGCTGAAGAAAAGGTTTGTATCCCTAAACATGTTACGATTGCAGTTCTATGAGCAGGAGGACTGTATGGATTTCACATGGATTTATGAATTCAAGTTGATTCCCATGTGAAATCTCTGAAGTCTAATAATGGCTGAAATTGCACTGCAGTCTTACCTTCAGCAGAGGCATTAACTCTTTCCTCAACCTGTTTTTGTTCAGCTTAAAGTATCACTGAGAGACCCGAGCCTTAGAAAAACTTGACTGAAATGGGCCAAAGGATTCAAAAGTAATTAGAAAGGACAGCCTGACAGACAGAACAGACAGTGAAGGAATAGCATCATTTCCTCAGGAAAACACATTATAAAACAAATGATAAGGCTGAAAACTAGGAATATTATGCAAAAGGAAAATGAAAAGTATAACTTTTAGTATGACATTCTCACTTGCAAAGGTTGGAATGTTACCAGTAATATTCTATGAAAAAAGTATAGAATTTTCATGTCAAATTAAAACAGTGACAGTGTTTGAAACTTATCTTTACTGAAACATCAGTGTGATAAACACAGAAAGACAATTCAGAACACTAAAACTTATAATTTTTATTAAGGATTGACTAAAGATCATGTTGTTTGTATTTTAAAACTAAATGGTCACATTTTGAGAAGGAGTATGTATATTAACTTATGGATATTTCAAATGTATTTTTATTGTGTAACATGAACAGTCAATTTTTGTTTTTAGGTACAAGGAAACATTATAATTAATTCAGCCTAAATTAAGCTAAAAATTGGCTTTGGATTTAATAAAAACATTTCATTTTGTATTAATGATTTTTCTAAGTGAAATTATTTCACCTTAAGACATTGCTATTTCAAAAGGCATCTTTCAAGAACTGTCCTTGCTGGCTGTGAACAGGCCACTAGGTAAGACCAGCCATAATAATGTAACAATGTTTGACAATTAATGCAATTATAATTTCTTGTACAGTGATCACTGTCGGACTAATTTTGGCTTTAGTAAGTATTAAGAATGCACCAAGCAAGCCAAAATATTCTCATCTACTGAATTTTTACTATGTTAACTAAAACAGTAATGTGAATCACTTTAGGAGATTTCTTTGAGAGTTTTCCTTGATGTATTCATTATTCATAAATGCTACTTTTCCTTCTCTCCATCTCCCCTCTAGCTGATTAAAATGATGGGGTTTTAGATGCAATGGTTCCAAGATGCATGTGAAAGAGAAAGTGCAAGATGTGATGACTCGGAAATAATGCAGTCAAGTGTTGTCTGAAAAGCACTCACAATACAGATACACGTGTGTAAGCTGTACACATGTGGAGATAAGCAGTTACTTCAAAATTATGCTGAAAGCCTCTATTAACCCATACCTTCTTGCACTATTCATGAGATTTCAGAAGTCAGATAAAACATTATTTTCTTCAAGACCTTGATTTTCTACAAGCATTTTCAAGTTGTACTTGTTCTTACCTGTAGCAGAGCTGCAAACAAATATACTGCTATAAAGATAGGAGTTAACGAAGTGTGGCCGCTTTTCATTAAGTGGATAGTGTATAAGAAAATCAGGTGTCCAGGAATCACCAAAAGAAGCAGAACTTGGGCTGATTTGTTATTTACTCCTACAATAAAAAAAAAACAAAATTCAGTTAAACTCTTCAATTACTAAATCAGATTTTTATATTTTAATATAAAAAGCAGTTTTGGAATTCCACAGCATTGACTATTGTGCAACAGGAGGCATTATTTTCTGCTAAAAGCCTCCTTGAGGATTTTCAGTGTGGGGAAAGGCCACCCCTAGTGTCTGCCAGAAAACTTAAGCAGGGTCCTTCCAGAAGAGGGTGCAAACTGTCTGTTTTCATTCTGTACTCATGTAATACCATCTGCTTTTTTGGAGCTGCAGTAACCTCCTAAAGCCTTCCTGGGAAAGGGGATGTTTTGGACACCATATTCAATATATCCTCAAAAGTACCTTATATTTCTAAAAAGTAATTCCACATTTACCATTTCCTCATCTGTTCCAATTAATTTCAAAAATTTGAAAGTGTAATACATGCTGTCGACACATCACATTTCACCACAGTTACTACATTATTAGGAAAGGGGGCAATACAGGGGAGGAATAAGTTGTGAAGCAAGAATCTAGAAAGAAAATGGAAAACAGGAAACGGAAGCCATGGACTTGGCTTAGTAATAATGTTAGATATAAGGTTTGGTCCTAGCAGGAGATTGGTTTGAACTTCTGGAGTTAAATGACAAAGGTTAGGCACAAGTAAACAAGCTAAGGAAAGATGAAAGTTGAAATCCTTCTGAGTGGGTATCATCAGTGTCCTGCCTCATCAGTCGCTATCTTTGACCCTTGCAGGGTTACACCTTTCTTTGTGTTCCTCTCTATGCATTGCCTCCTGCAGGGAGTTCCTTGTGATTCCCACAAGCAAACAGCTGCAGGCAAAGGAATCTGCCAAGCCTCTGCTGCCTTTGAATTGCATACAGCAAGTTGTTTGTTGCTGTTTCTCGCTGGGGGTACAGTCTGACATACAGGGGGAAAAAGAGGAGACATGAGACAGTAGTTTTAACAATTAACTGACTAATACATACCTGTACCATAATAGGTTCTGCATGGATAATAGCAACCCTTGGCTTCTTCTGGCAGTTCTCCAGGAATGCTATGTAAATGAAGGTAGGTAGAAATTCTGCTAGCTTGAATAGCTACTAGATTACCACCAATACCTGAAATACAAAAGGGAAGAAGTGGTAAATTTTCAACTATTTTTTCCTCTAGTAGGCAATATTTTTGTAAATTTACCAACTTCCTCTGTTTACCACAACATCCTATACACAACAGTCAAAAAGAGAAACATCTTTAGAATGTTTGTTAGGTATAAATGGGCTAACACCAAGCACTAAAATAAGCCAAAAAACTTGGGCTACAATTTGGTGTATCACTAGATATTTGGAATATCCACATAGGAAATTTGGATATTTGGAGATCAGTTTTGATTCATGATAAGTACAAAAGATTCCTCAAAAATGTTCAATCTGATGCTTTCTCATAGATGAAGCTCCCTTTTATTGCTCCCTCTTCTCTGGAAATGCCTCTTGGAACAATAGAAGTACTATGTAATTATGCCACTGCTGGATTACCTTCCTAGGTCAGTATTGCTGGGAAGTATAAATAACGCAAAGCAGATGCACTGACTACCACAAGCATAAATGCAGATTTCACACACAGAATCATAAGGCTGCAAAAGACTTTAAGAGCTAATCTATCCATTCCCCTTTGCCACAGAGCAGGATTATTTATAATCTTCTGCCATTCATAATTCAGGCTGGAAGGAGAAGACAAGTGTTTGAATAACTGATTTTTAAAAGCATGGTAGTGGTGGAGATTCTACCTTCTCCGTGACAGCTGTTGATATACTTCCCATTAGAAAAAAGGTTTCTATGAAACAAACCATGCTATGATGCGAAGTGGCTGCCATTGTTACAAGGCCACTTTCTATAATCTTTAAAAAGTCATAGAAATCAGGGGATATCCGTAACGACTGGAAGAGGGCAAATGTCACACCCATCTTCAGCAAAGCATTTGACAGTTTCCCACAGCTTCCTCCTAGACAAACTGGCAAGTTACAGACTGGATGGTTAGTTCGTGAGGTGAGTAGGAAATTGGCTAATAGGTCACACTCAGAGAGTGGTGACTGATGGTTTTTACTCGGGCTGGCAGGCTGTCACAGGTGGGATCCCCCAGGGATTGATACTGGGCCCCACACTATTCAACATCTTTAAAACTGCAAAGTCCTGCACCCGGCACAACACAATCCAAAAGCCCAGAACAGGCTAGGATCAGTGTGGCTGGGGAGCAGCCTTGCTGAAAGGGACCTGGGAGTCCTGGTGGATGAGAAGAACATGAGTCAGCAGTGTGCTGCTACAGCAACAAAGGCAAATCAGATACTGGGTTACATTCATCTCTACTTGCAGAGATAGAGGTGATCAGCCCACTCTACTTGGCAGGCCACACCTGGAGTACTGTGTCCAGTTCTGGTCCCCACAATTCAAGAAAAATGTGGACCGACTGGAGAAGGTTGAAAGGAGGGCCATGAAGATGATCAAAGGGCTGGAGAGCCTGCCCTATAAAGGAAGACTGAAGGAGTTAGTCCTTTTCTCCCTGGAGAAGAGAAAGCTCAGGGGAGACCTCATCACGGTTTTCCAGTACTTAAAGGGCAGCTACAAAGAAGATGGAGGCTCTTTTTTCACAGGAAGCCACATGGAGAGGACATGGGACAACTGGTACAAGTTGCACCAGAAAAGGTTTCATCTCAATATAAGACAGACATTTTTTACAGTGAGAACAATCATTCACTGGAACAACCACCCTAGTGATGTGGTAGAATCCCCTTCACTGGAGGTTTTCAAGTCGTGACTGCACAGGGTGCTAGATAATCTCATCTAGCCTCCCTTTCCCACAAAAGGTTGGAGCTTTCCAGATGATATTTCAACCTAGGCTGTTCTATGTTCTACGAATTTTTACTTCAATGAATAGAAAACTAAAGCCTAAATCGGTTTGTTATATCTACATTACAGAACGCAGTGGTGCTAGCGTTATAACAACTTTCCCGTTGTTATTATCCTCTAGAGTTGTCTACTTGCATGTCAAGCATGTACCTTCTTTTTTCTTCCCCAGACACTTTGCATAGCAATGGGCTGCTCTGAGAAGATATGGTTAGGCAGCAGTAATGCAGCTCTTCTTCCCACTTAGGAAGGAGAAAGTCCTTATTTATTGTAGTTGAACTGATTTTTATCTGATGCTTAGGGCTTTGTTGCAGAACAAATATCTGTGGTCACCAGAAGACTGTATTTGCCAAAGTCTTTTGGTGAGTATGGAGTGGTTTAAGACAATGATCTAATACTGAGAACTCAAAGATTTCCTGCCTCACCACTGCTTAAAGACAATTAATGGCCAAACCTAACACGGAAGTAGGACTTTTAAGCAAAAAGCTTCAAATATAAATCAGGAAATGAGGTATTAGAAAAAATCATGGAGTTGGCAGAAAGGACTGTTCATCAAACTTACCTGTATCTTCCCAGTCAGAAGATACAGGGACAAAATATGAACTACCAAAAGGTTGAGTCAGTCTTTGCAAAGAAAATTAAGATAACAGTAGCTTTTTTCCAGACAAACTACAGGAAGAGAAGTAAAACAAGGGATTTATATAAATTACAAAAGGGGTTTAAACAGATTTTTAAAAATCTAAGTCGGGTCCAAAGTCTGTCTTTTGAGACAGAAAACAATTTTGAGAACAGTAAGTTTGAGACTTCTGACTAATAAGAATAAAGTATGGAAAGGGAGGCAGAAATAAAATTAAGGATCAATACACTACATTTCAAGAGGTATCAGATAATTTCTGTGTCTGAATTATGAAAAAGCTGTTATGTAAAACTGCTTCTTAATAAAGCTGCAACGCTGGAGATGGTGCCATATGACTAGAAAATATGAAAGAGTTTCTACTTAAAAAAGAGGGGATAAAAGCAATTGGGTAATTACATGCAGGCTATCAACTGCAATAACTGATATATTCAAAACAATATTAAAAGGAAAAATTAGTAAAATCTTCTCTCACTATCCCTATCTATTATAGCACTATGAGAAGAAATAAAAAACAGAAACAAATTGGGCTGTTTTTCAAGGTATGCTTTGAGGTTTGTAGCAACACAGCCATAAACTATGTTGGCACAAAAAAACAGATTTCAAGTATTTCCTAGGATGTATGCAATTTTCTCTTGTGACTGATAATTATCTGCTTCAACAAATCCAGACAATCAGAAATATGATAGATGATCTGGACCTCAAAAAAATAACAAAGGAAACTGAGTGAGAGAAATGGATTAAGGAAAATGGAAATTTACCTATTTGAAATGGCAATAAAAAAACTGGCTGGACAACAGAGACATAGACAAGTCTATCCAAGAAGGTATGAGATGGGTTGTTAATGCTTTGATAATGTTTTTAATAAAAAAATCTTTTTACTTTTATAACCATCATTTAGAGAAAGTATGCCCCAAGCCCTGTGGTGCATGTACATAACAAGAAAAATCAATGAAAAGTAGTAATAGTGATTATAAAACAAACTGGCCAGCCATGAGATGCCAGTAAAAAGGAGGTGGTATCTGCTCTACAAAGGAAGCTGACATGCTAACCCAAACAGCCAGTGCGGAGTCTGATTTCAAGATGTGTAACAGTCTCTTTTCTATTTTAACTACACCGAAGCTGAACATATATGATCTATTTCAGCTAACTGGAAATGCAATATTCATATGTTAAAAACATTATTGTAAATTTTATTTGATCTGAGTCTCAATAATCTAATATCAGTGGTATATGGATATTTTTCAACTCACAGAACAGAATCACAGAAATCACAGAATCACAGAAACACTAAGTTGGAAAGGACCTTCAAGATCATCAAGTCCAACCATTAATCCAGCGCCACCATGTCCCCTAGACCATGTCCTGAAGCGCCACATCCACACGTTTCTTGAACACTTCCAGAGATGGCGACTCCACCACCTCCCTGGGCAGCCTGTTCCAATGCCTGACCACCCTCTCAGTGAAGAAATTTTTCCTAATATCCAATCTAACATAGGCAGGTGTACTGAAGTGTAAAAAAAGCTTCTAGAATCCACATAACCTGCTCAGTCTCAACCAGCTGACAATGTATGGTGATGGACAGCAGCAGTTACATTGTCTTTTAGTTCTGCCACCCATCTGCCAATTCTTTCTTCTATTTTTGAACCTTTGGACCAATGTCAACCATGTCCAACACAAGGATTCCTTGAGATATGAACTAACCATCTCCAAGTATGGTTAAACAAGTTAACAAAAAGGAAATGGTGGCCAGGTAAATAAAGAGAAAGAGTCAAGCCCATGCCCTTGGTGAGACAAAAGCAGTAATATGAGCTGTATACTTAACAGCATAAGCATGCCAGTTGGCCAGTCAGCACCTAGCTTGGAGCTAGGCGTGCTGCCTCTTGTTCAGCCAGCAGTTCAGTGACACGGAAGAGGAATGATGATGTTGTGGAAAGCAGAGGGAGAATGGAGAGAATGTTGTGAGCAGTGGACGTTGCAGGGACCTGAGGCTATAGGGAACACTGGGGGTTGAAAACACTAGCTGGTGCTCTAAAAACACAGGATACAAATCAGCATGGAATCAGGTCTCATTATTCTGCTGGTCACAGAATGACTTGTATAAAGCTGTGCTTGCATTGAGTGAACCACTTCAGTATGTACACAGATACTCAGTTTGTTTTGTAACAGCAGGTACTGCGCATGTGAAGTTATCTCAGCAGTATCAGATTAATCAGATCCCTGCAAGAAGCAGAAAAGATAAAACTGCGTAGGTTGACAAGATGTCAATACACAAAATTGATAGCTTCTCAGCATGTACTGAATGCATAAAATGGTCGTGTGCTCAGTAGATGCTCATATTATGAAAATCTCTAGATATATATGAGGACTGTTTCCATGAACATTTTATTCAGAATTTTTTTTTCCAGGAAAACAGTATTGCAGTCATCATAGCAAATTCTTTATAATAAAGACTAACTTTGTTAGCTTCTCTTCATTCTCATGAGAACTACAGCACAGAGGAAAATAGTTTCTTTCAAAAGTAAAATCCTACAACTGTTACTGCATTCCTCTCAGATGTGTTTATCTTCAATATGAGAGTGCTACTTTGTCAATAAGCAGAAGAGACATTGCCTGCTAAAGTGTGAAGGATGTCATGCTGACTTACATTAAAAGAAAATGTAAAACCTCATCATTTTATCGAGCCAGTTAAGGGCTAAGCAAGAGCAAATACTTCTTATGAAAATTGCTATCACAGTTCTTTTTTGTTTATCAAGCACAGAAAACCATATTCAAGTAGAGCCAAAACCATGTCATGTATTTGCAAATAGGCCTAGGGGCATAATTCTATTAATCACTATCTTGAAAAAGGACTTTTTTCTAATAATAGAAGTAACCATGCTATTCGGAAAAGCATGTTAAAAGTATTTTACATCAATGCTTCTTAAAGAATATTTCAAAGGTCTCTCCCAACCTAAATGCTTCTGTGATTTTATAAAAAAGTAAATAAAACCACCTCTTCCTCCCAACACTATTTCAGCTACATTTCAAATGAACAGAGCAAGCATTACTTCCTTGCTGCTTTTGGAAAACAGATGTATCCATCTAACCTTAGATAGGGACTCTAGATTTTGAATCTTGAGCAGACAAGGTACTTGTCTTCCAGTGATTTTCCAAGGTAGCTCACAGTTTTTCAGACACTGTTGGGAGCCCCGTGCTCAAGGTTTTCGTTTCTCTGCAGAAGACCAGGCAGAATCATAGGTGTTCCAAAGACAAAGTTCATAGTAAATGCAGCCATCTAGGTTGCATAGTAAGCTATCTGTAAATGCTCCATGTGTAGAATTGGTATAAATTACGATGCTGTCGAATAATATGACTACTATTCTTCCTCTCAGACCTCTAATTCAATGCCACAAAATATTGTCTAAATACCGCATTGACATTTTGTTTCATCCTTAGCATAAAATGAATGCCTGATAGTCTTATTTAGTATCCACTATTCAAAGCTTGAACTGAATAGAGATCTACTAGTTTCCTTTCTGCTTTTGAGTGGTGCTTGTAGCTATAAATCTGAATGCTTTACAAACAGTAATGCATTTATCTTTAAAACATATCTGCAAAGTGATATTTTTGTACTATCTGCAAAGAGCATTCTTCAGTTTTGGATACCTAATGTAAAGTATTTAAGTGGATTTTTTTCCAAAATGTTTACGTATTTAAAGCATATTTCTCAATGATTTCATTTGTACCAATGAATGTTTAGTATCTCTGCAGCTCAGATCCAGAATCTCTAACCAGGGATTCCAGAAAAAGAGAAGAATTAAGTTATTACTAATCAGTAAAAAAATCTGGTTTAAGGTACTTTTTTAGCACCAGGGGAGAACTGTATGACAGGCAAGAGCAATTTACCAAAGCAGTACTCAACTACCTTATTTATAAAGTCACCTTGTCTCCTGTATGTCCCCATCTCATTCTTCCTTCTTTTCTTTTTCTTAAATTTATATAAATGAAGGCTTCCTGCAGAAAACTGCCTCCTATGAAAGTACTGAGAGCACAAGATAAAGCCTACACACTAGCTTTAATCACCAGTGCCATAACTGTTCATGAGACAATAAAGAACAGCTGCATGATGGGGCACACAAATAATTGTGTAAGAATAGGCAAACCATATGCATACCAAATAATTGAGAATAAAGATTTTTAGAAATTCAGTTCTATGGAGACAGCTTAATCAGCCACAGAATACCATGTTGTTCCCAAGAACCTACTCTATAGCTTGCACAATGGGACTAAAATCAATTAATATCCACATAAAGGGAGAATTAGACCAACACAATTACCCAATTGATTTTTCTTGTAAATCTATCAAGAGAAGGAATACAGAAGATTCTCACTTTTGCACACTCCTGATCACAATCCATAGTTCAAAATAGTCTTGCCAACAGTTTTGCCAATTAGTCTTTTTGGACTTCAACAACAACTTGCTTTTTGATGTCATTTGTGTTATTAAAATTAAATGAAAAGGAAGGAAAAGAATCTTAGTTACAATAGTGACCAAAATCTCTACATTATTGAATAATCGGATTATCTTCCAGAAAATGCAAGATTAGTTTTTGCCTTGACCTCTCTACCACTAAGTTCAAAAAACCATGTTTTATGCAAGTGAAATACATAGATTAGAAGCCTAGCTTAACTAACTACCTTTTTATGTTGGTTTTTTTTAATCCATATTTCTTCTGTCTGCCTTTTTACTTTGTAGCATTTCTTTTAATACTTAAAAATGTTTGGGGGAAAACAGTTGGAAATTATTAGCTTTTCCTACATGGATGTTTTTTAAGAGAAGTCTTTGAGACATTATATATGCAAACTATTACATTTTATGTTTGATTTGACTCATAAATAATTTCTTTCTTATGCCTAATAAAAAATTGTTTCTTGACTGTCAAAAAATGAAAATTTTCTGGATATAATTGCACTGTGAAAACTAACAGTTCTTGAAATCTTTGAAAAAATTTACAAGTAAGACTTAAAAGAAAGAACACACATCTACAATAGCACAGAATATGCAGATTTACATGTACAGGTTAGCAACTAAAAAGTAGTAAAACTATTACCCAATAATGCATCAGAAGTAAATATTCAAAATCAGAAACCTTCTCCTTTTTCATGCCAAAATAAAGATTGAATTATGAAGCTCTTATACAGTATAGGTGCCTTCATTCCAATTCAGGATGCAGAAAAATTAATTTGCTGCCCAGCCAAATTGCTCTACTACCATACAAGCACACTGATGTTTTCACTTGTAGTTTACAGAGGCAAATTTCAGCCATTCAATGGTTATTTTCTAATGAAAGCATTTCACTGATGTATGAAAGCTGAGAGTACAACCATGCTATAAGATATTAAAATATATAAAGTTATTTAAAAATTCACTTTAGTTTTTGCGCAGGAATGTTTTCTGGGTATTTTCTTTCCATACTCTGCAAAGCAAACAATTTACAGCAAAAGTTCTCTGAAAAACCTGAAAGTCTGTCATTCAATTTATCCTGCTAATAGATAAAATAGGTATGGTTTGGGTAATATATTACACAAGCTTAACTTTCACCTCCCAGACAACAGACATTCAGTAAGTTTTGTGTTAAAGTTTTTCATACAGGTTTCTCGTATTCCTTGGTCTACATTTATTCTGTCCAGATATCAAATAAGCTTACAATATGTACAGACAAGGAGTAAGAAATACCACAACAGGTTTGTGTTACCCTTCAAGAGTATTGCTTCAAACCATCTGCAAAGGCACAGGTTTCTACATAAAGACTGCAAAGCGTTTCTGATTTTCAGGTGTTTTCAGAATCAATTTGCAGAACCTCCATTCTACAAAATGCATAAAAATGGGCTAAGGTCTACCAACATGTTGGTTATTGTGCAGTAACTCCTGAAATGAAAATACTTAGAAGATATCTCACGTTTTGTCTAAGCATACAACAAAAATGGAAAGGAAAATTGCTCTATCTGGTAACTGCACCTTAGTTCATTTCTGCTGCATATTCAGAAGTACGTAATTGTTTAAAGCATTATCTTTTTTCTGCACAAAAGGAACTCGACTACTTGCAAATTGCAATTCCTGAGCCAAATTCAACATGCTGTGATGCTGGAAGAGGATTTGCAAATTTTAACTATCTCATCCATTAGAAAACTTAAAGATCAACTTGAGTATCTAAGCTGAAGCACAGCCACACTTGGGCTTAGTTATTTTATTCAGAACTTCAGTACATCAAACACAGACATCTAAATTTCAAGTAGTTTGTAAGTATCACAATGGCTGAAACCACAAAACAATTTATTTGTTTTTAAAAAGCAGAGTTACAATTGAACCCAACCAACCATAGAATTAAAAATAATTATTCATCTCAATGGAAAAGCGGTTGTGAAATACTTCTGGCCACCAGGAGTAAAGCTGACTATAAGGGCATGTCTGCTTACGAACTATTTTAATATTCTTGGCATGTGAAATATGTTCATCTGATTCGTGTGATGAAGTGTAACCTTCTGTACTTTTATGGATTTCTCCTGCACCATAAAAAGGGGTATTTTACAGGAGAAAGTTAAACTACTTTGCTGGTATATCAGCTCAAACCAGTTTGACCACTGACCGCATAGTATTGTGTAAAGAGAAACTTGTAAAGTGCATGCATAAAGTTTGGGGTCATCCTGGGGGCACGCTGAGGAAGATTCGAGAAGACTCTAGAAGGAGAAGAGGGCATATGTATTAGAAGACACGCCTATTCATGAATATGTATTAGCAGACAGGATATAAACCAAGAACAGGAACTGTACCGCGTGCGTCTTGGTGGAGCGGAGACTCCTGGCGCACCCAGCGCTGTTTGCTTGCCTCTATTCGCTTAATAAATTGTAAACTTGAATTGGAATCCTGTTTGGGACTAAATCATTTATCACAGCAAATATTTGCTGTTATTGTTAATAGGGGTAGGAACCTTTGAGGTTGCTCAAATTCCAGACCAATATTTCTTAAACCAAAAGATTTATGGCTCCACAGTGTAACATATGTGATCAAAGTAACTTGTCTCACATCTAAAAATATGCAAACCATCTAGACAGGACCAGGTTGAAATCTACTTACTTAATGGTGCACACAGGAAGCCTAACACCTGACAGCTTTGCAGTGCATACTGTTCAGGATTTGAGATATGGCAACTGGCACTGAAAAAAACAGTGTCAGCTTGAAATCCTGGACAAATTTACACTGTCCTCAAATTTTGGCTGGACACAATCCAAATAGGTTACTATATTTCTTTGAGGTTGCCCTGGTTTCTTTCAGGTTTTCTGTGTCATAGGAGCGACAAACCTTAAGGTAAGAGAAAGGAAAAGGCACTTGAAAAGCATTTTGAGGGGAAAACCCTGAGCTCCTTTCGCTACTTAGGTTTACAATGAGAATTCCAAGGGCAGGAAAGCACTGGTAGAGAAAGCTTTCTGCAACAGTAATATTTAAAAAGCCATCTGTTAAGTGGTCTAGCACACCTTTTGTGTCAGTAAAGCAGTGTCAACAAATATGCTTGTTTAACTGAAAGATTTCCTAAACTCCAGTTTACTACATTATACTGACCAGCAATATCAAAAGGTGCCAGTAGAATTATGAAACCCAAGAGAGGCTAATCTAACAGCAACCAAAAAAATCACCTACCTACAATTTCCTTTTCCCGGAGCTGTACCATAAAACAGGCCCACTCTGCATCTTCTACACAGAACATATTTTCTTTATATTTTCCAATAGAAATGCCTCTATCCTTAGAATTCTGAGGGATGAGAGGGTTAGCACATGCACATACAACATATCACACATTACTCTCCTCTACTCTTTTGTGGACGAGGGAGAACCAGAATTCCTTAGTGCTTCTGTTGTTGCCCAGTGGCACAGCAAAAGCATTATCGCTGTTGGTAGTAACAGGCCATGGGCCTTAGGTTAACTCTGCCTTAGGCTACCATTGCAAGACTCTAGTCTTGGCCTATTAGGCTTGTTGTGAGCTTGTTAGCAGCTCCAAAATTGAGCTTGGTAGGAGGTTTGTCCTCTAACAACTTAGAGTTTAAGTCTGGGATAAGAGCAAAGGTCCTGACAGCACAGACACAGGACTATAAACAACTTGCTGATGGGCCATTACTAGTCACTGAATAAGTTTAAACTTTGAGAGCTGGGAGAAAGATTGCTAACAAGGAAAGAAGGAAAGAAGGAAAGAAGGAAAGAAGGAGCTAAGCATGAAAAATCCAGATGAACAATGGAGTAAAGCACCTGAGGTGGCTTGGAAAGTAACATTCTCAGGCATTGCATAGTAGTCCAGGGGGCAAATGACAAAGGCTAAAGACAGTCTAGAAATACAAAACTTCTTATGAAAAAGCAAGATTTTGAATGCGAGTGGTACAATCATCACAGGAATCATCACCACAGGACCACTGTGGGACTGCCACAGCTACAAGCATGCCTCTTACTGTCCCCGCCTTCCTGAAGGTCTCTTTCTTTCCTTGCCTGCTCCAATACCCCCAGCTTTCCCTCTCTTCCACCTACCTGATTCTTCCAGGACCTTATGACCTGTCAGCTAACCATCCAGGGCAACGTATGTCTTTTGGCTAGTTCTTTTTCTCTAAAAATAGTTCAAAAGAATGTATGCACGTTGCCTTAATTCTGTCGATAAGCTTATGAAAGAAAATAAGAAAGTAAATGTATCATTTACTCTTTTCTCTAGAGGTGTGTTTATAGTGAGTTGTCATTCTTAGCAATTAAAATTATTTACTTAAGTCCAATCATTAGCTAAAAATGTTAAAAAGGTACAATGTAAACATGCAGGCAATCCAGGTTTCACAGCCAATTTCTGTGAAAGAAAATGACCTTGAATAGGATACCTAGTTCCATTTACAAGAGCAGTCCCTAACTGCTACAGGGTAAAAGACCATCATCATTGCAACATCTGGTAGGAGAATGAAGCCTTAAGAAAGGTGTGTATCCATGAGATCCGTATACATTGTAGGTAGCAAGTCTAGAATAAGTAGAGTCTATAGAGAAAATCCAGAAGTATTCTGGTATTGTACTGCAGCAGAAATAGAAGTCTACAGGGAAAAGTAAGAAACAATCACCAGACAGTTGTTCGCTTTTGTAATCAAGGGATGTCATCTAGGAAAGCAGGGCCACTGGTTTGGGTACTGATTTGGGTACACCTGCCTAAAAGAAAAAACAATCCTCTTCTCTTAGGAAGGAAATCCAGGGGGTTACCAAAAAGGACCATTATAAGAAAAGTTACAGATGTAAAGCAGAAAAAAGTTGAAGATCAACATGTCTGCCCTGCTCTTTAGGTATCTGGAAATCAGAATGGAAACGCATAAAAGGTAGATGCAAGAACTTGCAATTTTGAGCTAATATAAAGGCAAGGCACAGGCAAGGAAGCATAAAGGCTGAAGTGTAAAAACTAATTTACAATTAGCAAGGAACACAAGTGGCAACACAGAAATGCTTCATATTAAGAGTAAGAAGAAAGGAAATAGACAACCTTAATGGGAAAGAAGAACAAGCAACTTGCTCTATGGAAGATTGAAATAATCAGTTCCTTTTGTCTATTGACTTCATAAAAATGGTGATATCTGGTAACAAACCTGATACAATATCTGATATGTATTAGAGCCTGAGGGTAAGTTAAATGTAGTGCGTCCTTAGAGAGCTAGATGAACAATCCATGAATTACCAGCGATCATTTTTGAAAACTGATTATCTTGAAAATTAGAGAATACCAGAGGGCTGCAATGGGGAAACAGAAAATATATCTTTAAAAAAGGCCAAAAAGGATGATCTGGGGAATCTGTATATCAGTGAAATTTATATTCCTACATGAATATTAGTACAAATTATTAAAAAGACAATTTATAAGCAATTAGAAGATATGAAATCTGTAAAACAAGAGCTAACATGAATTTGCCAAGAACATGCTTCTGTCAAAACCATACAATTTCCTCCTCTAACTGAACAGCTTGCCTAATGGTTGCAGCAATAGATATACTAACTCTCAATTGTAGTAAAGTTTATCAAAATGTTTTGGTGCTATCCCATGCTACATTTGCATTAGCAACCTCTAGATAATTAGTTATATCTGGGCAATGTGGTTCAAAATTAAAACTCAGTGTCCATATTAACATTGTATTATCAAGGTGGAAAGCAAGTAGTCATAATTCATTTAATTGATAGCTTAGAAAACAGAATAGAATATATCATATGTAATTTGCAAAGGCCAAGTTAAGTCAAAAGCACTTTGCAAGCCAAAAATTAGAAGTCAGAATCGTCTGGGTAATTGGAGAAATGGTTTAAAAATCAACAATACATGAAAGTGCAAAATAATGTAAGAAATCAAATGAAGAAATACAAAAGGTGAAAAGAATAGCTAGGGAGCAATACAGTGGGAACAGATTTGGTGATTAGAATTATTGCAAACTAAATATGTATCAATACCGTAATACTGTAGGAAAAAAAAAAAGGCACTTTCAAACTGCATCAGCCTAATAAGATAATCACTGTTCTTGCAAAATTTGCCTTGTTATCGTTAGAAGATAGAACACTTAACTTAAGGACCAAATTTTCACAAATACATTCTTACACACCTGGAAAGTGCATACCAAGCATGGGAAACAACACACATCTTTCTTGGGATATCTATTTACTTGCCTGCAGCATCCCTGTTAGTTCTTATATGTATGTACATTACATGTAAATAGTAAATTACTGTTTTGAAAATTTGTCCCTGGATGTTCATAAGAAAATCCTTCGAAATAAAATTTTTATCTACATTTTCCTCAGCCATAACTGTTTCAATTTAATATTTGAAGATACTACTTCAATATTTATACTTTCAGTTTCTTAATGCATACTTCAGGTTCCTACTTCTTACATTCTCTATCATGTTTTAATGGTTGTAGTAAATAAGAACAGGAAGCACTCCGTAGGTGTTCAAATAAACAACTGTTGACATGAAAATCAAAACTTGAAATTAATATACTAGATACTAATTAGCATAACAGAAATTTACTATAAAAGACTTTTCTCAAACCAAGGTATATCAGTTGATATATAGTAGCACATAATCCTGTCAGAGTCTTACCATTAATTACTGGGGTATAAACAACAATTCCAACTAAGTTAGGATCAGATACAGTTGTGTCCAGAATAAGGCCACCAATACTGAAAACAAAGTACAATATTTAGAATAAGCCAAGCAGTTACATTAATTAGTATTTAAAAACTTTTTTAGCAAGCTGTCTTAGAATATCTTTCAAGACACAATTTTCGTCTCAATTCATCTCCCCCCCCCCCCATGACCTCGTTCTGAGCTACAGACTAGTATTGCTACAGTTATTTATGTGTTAAAATTGACTTATTGTATAACAAAGACCATAGAACTTCAGCCAATCACTCCACTTTTAAGATTCATGGTTTTCATTTGACTAAACAATCTCTTAGCTCTGTGTGCAATTTTGACTGGAAATTGCAGGAGATGAGTAGCCTTCATTTGATACGGCACACTTTGCTCCGTCGTTGCCACAGGCTACTGCTGCCTCCCCCACTCATTCCCACCTGCGACTTAACTTTGTAACTTCCTCATTTTGGGAAGATTAAAGTTTATTCACACTTTACATTCTAGAGGCCCCTTAAAAGTTTCTTTTAAGTACAATCAGGTGTTAAATAAGATATTCAGAGGCACAGGGTGACTATCAAGAGGAAGCAAGACAAATAGACTTACCTGCTTATAACCATGGCAGTTATAACAGGCTCCCATCCTGAATGGAGAACAGTTCTGGTAGCTGGGTGTTTGGCAGCTATGACAATCCCCATCGGAGTCAGAGCCAAAAAAAAGGCACCAACCAAAGGAGATACATAGTAATATGTCTCTAAAATAGTAATATAGAAAAAAAAAAAAAGCCCGTTTTACTTTCAAGACATTCCTATAAGTTTTTCTTAATTTAGAACTCTAAAATAAATTATAATCTACATTATATGCAATTGAGGAATTTTAATAGTCTTTATCACTACTGTACCTAAAGTTTCAACTACTGCACTAAACAAGATGGTTAACATCTGCCATCTGTGATCACTATCTCCCATCTTCTCAAGGACAGAACTACTTATGTAAAGTAGGAATTTCAAAGCGGATTTTTGTATGATGCTTTATGATAAAAATGCAATAAATGTGGAATAGAAAACATTATTTTGTAATATCTACTACAAAAAAAAGAACCTGAATATATTGAAAATGCATCTTGTTTATAAACAAATTCATAGCATATGTACACCCCCTTCTTTCCAAAGCACAGACAATATGGTAATCTTCCCAGAAATAGCATATCTAAAATTATGCAAGCACAATATGTAATATAGAGACATTTATATCAGCCGCTCAGTTGTTTTTTATAATGACTCTGATCCTGAAAATTCACAGCCACAATTCTGCTGCTTGCACCTATCCATCAGAACTGCATTACATTTCAAAGAAAAAGTTATCCTAATGCGGGGGGCGGGGGGAAGTATATATGTAAACTATGCAAACATTCCACTTTTACATATATTTAGTCTTACGAGAAATGTGGCCATGAGTTTAATGTTAAATACATTTTGTCTAAACTTTCAGAACTTGGACAAGTCTTATTGCAAAAGAAATTTTAAATTAACAGGTTGAAGTAGTTAATGTAGAACACACAAACACCTTGCCAAAGAAGAATATTTAGTATACAAAAAAGTATTTTCACCCATGTTTTATGGCTTATTACAAAGGCTGCAAATTCAAGCAATTACTACTTCGATATTATCTTGGTGAAGCTAAAATTACTCCTGGAAGAATTGCTGCAGTGTCTTTAGAAGTTACTGACCTTCTGCATTGACTGGTAACAACCTCTGCAGCAAAGCCCACAGAAAAGATATTAAGATACCTTTCATTGTGTAAGCTAAAAGTAGAAAGCTATTAGAATGAGAATGAGACAAAGCCCAAAAGATAATTTTTTCCCTTCCCTTTCCAACTATTCTACAGCGTATTATCTCCTTCTTCCTTTGTGGTGCCTTTTTTCCTCCTTTCTCCTCTTCCTGTGAACTAAGAGGTGGGCCTAATGTAAAGAGTTCTTACTCAGAAGAGGACAGAGTACATGATTCTTTTATTTCATAATTATAGTTCTGTTTTATCCAACTTAATAAAAAGACAAAAATGTACTGATGTAAAGTTCTTGAACTACTTACTGCCCAGGTAAACGCATCCTTCCCTCCACTTGCAATGAAGAAAGATCCCTGTATGCACTACAGTTGGTCACACGGAAAGGCATCATTCATTCTACATCTATTTATTTAAAATTTTGAAACCTCCCTCCTTTTCCCCTCTGCTTTTTTCCCCCTCTCTCCCCCCCCCCCCCCCTCAATCATACTGTATTCCTGCTACTTTTTCTTTCTCCTTCTCTGTCTGTTCCTCTCATATAGAACCAAGGTAAGGCATTAGCATGTACCAGATGCCAAATAACTCATTTAAAGGTGTCTTTGCCACATTTTTGGAGAGGTTGCCAATTTTATTAAAAGGTGAAGTCTGCTGGTCAGCAAAGATCCTCTGTTGCAAACAAACACTGAACAGAAAAATACAGATGCAATGGTGAACATTACCCTAATTAATCACCATTTAAAAAAATTCTTTTACTTGTACATCAGCAATTAGCCCACTGTACTTTTTACTTCTACCAACACAGGAAAGGAAATTAAAGTTAAAAAAAGTATGCCTTTTACAATAATTTCTTTTT
The DNA here is from genome assembly GCF_000687285.1 of Phaethon lepturus. Classification (NCBI taxonomy): domain Eukaryota; kingdom Metazoa; phylum Chordata; class Aves; order Phaethontiformes; family Phaethontidae; genus Phaethon; species Phaethon lepturus. The sequence goes on from NW_010545657.1 coordinate 115,269, forward strand.
TAATCCCACTAACAATTTAAAGAACTTGTTAGAATGTGTTAATAAAAAAAGAGAGAGTATTTAACTATCTGGACCAGCCTCCAAGCTTGGAGACCTAGTCCAAGAATGTAGTCCAAGAATTACAAAGAACACTAAAAATAAGTAAAGTATATCATATAATTCCTTTCTTCTGGGAAAACAGGAAAAAAAAGCACACATAGATAAAACTGAAATCAGTCCAGCAAATGAACAATGAACACTAACCAAGAATTATTTAATAGGTAACTTCTAAATCAATAATAACTATATGTAAAATATGAAATATATATACACATATGTCATGCTGCCACAGAAATATTTTGTAAGAAGTTTAAAAAAATGCGGAAAAAAAAGAGAAGACAGTCTCGTTAGTGTATAATGATTCATGAATTATAACAAAAATAAATATAATTTATATCTGCAGTGCGACAGGACCATTTCAGAAAACAGCAAGTAGTCAGAAGCAAGGGCAGCTTTACAAATCTTAGAAAACATGACTAACCCATTGCTGATTGTCAAACCTTTCGTTAGTTGAATTCAACATATTTTAAGTGAGTTAACAGCAGCTACAGGAAAAAAGGAAATATGCATCCATAAAATGACACAACCTGTCATTTTTACAGCAAAGAAAGCAAAAGTTAGATGAACTTTCAAGAGGGTGAATATGTGTTTTATAGCAATAAAACCAAAGTGCATAGTGATATAAAAGATAATGACATGAAACAAAATGCAACCGGTGTTTTTTTACACACTAAGATAGCACTTTCAAGACTACTCAGCAGTGGCTTAGCTTTGTTCCTCTGAGTCAACTGCAAGTGAGAGGAATTAATTTTTTTGGCCTTATTGTTCAACATTTTAGTATGTCTAAATGTCTTAATTTCACCATGGAGAAAAGTACAAAACAGGTTTTATACCTGAGTCCTTTAAAGGGAGTTGGACATAAACTGTATTATAAAAGCTACACCATTGTTGCAATACTGCTGTTTCTTCTTGAAAAGAACAAAAGCCAGGAGTGGCTCTGAGGAGTGAGGGATCTCCAAGGAGAGGACACAGCCAGAACTTAGATTATTAAAAAAAAAAAAACTTCAGGTATGATAACACACTAGCACGTTGTTGGAATCCTCTGTTCTAAAATTCTAAAGGGAATGATGAATAAACAAATAAATAGGCCACCAACCATCCCCATACTGATAAACAAGGAGGAAATCAGGTATACATATTCATCTGTTTACAAATTTTAGACAAGACAACTGAAATTCACCCTGCCCAGGTTTTTTTAAGGCAAAGATGATCTAAAAATTAAGGCAAGGCAGGTGCTCCCTACCAGAACTTCTAATTCTACTGCCTGTCTATTAAGTTTAATTGAAAACAGAAGTATAGAAGCAATTAATAGTTTAGAATTATATTACAGAATCTGTCACAAGTGAGCAACAATAAACACCAGTTTCCTACCAGACCCATGAAACTACTCAGCTCCAGCCTTGGGAACAGAGTGCAGGACTTTTTTTCAGCTATGTGAAACTCTACTGTAGAACACCCTACTATAAGAATCTAAAAAGATGTTAACCTTGAGATGCATCTTTTAATAAAGGGTGGGCCATCTTCCTCTTCATACTTAACTCACAGAAGAAGAAAATGTATTCTACAATAGCTGGAGAATGGGAAGAGGGAATAAATGACTCCTCTTTAAGGGCTCACTTCACTCCATTTTTGATAGATTTATGTATGCAGGTAGCTTACATGATAAAAGGCATCTCAATCAACCTGGCTCTGCTATAGAATTTGTACCATCCAACAGTGGAAGATCAGCTCCTAAAAGCACTCAGCTCTTCAATGAACTTCTGACTGTAACCTTAAACTAAAAAAGGAAGGAGAGAAGAGGAAAGAGACAAGGTTTTCAACTGAGTCCTTACTGATCTTCATTTACTTTAAGCCCTCATGCCTTTAGTAAACAGTGAAACAAATTAATCTTCTGGTTCGCAGAACTCAGATGCTTAATGTTTTATTCCTTGTCCAGGGTATCTACTATGACATACTGTTCAGTGCAGCGTCACTGAAAACAATGCAGCCTCTACTAGGAATTAGAGGTGAATTGAAAATATACTACTTCAAACCAACTGTAGGAATCTGAAAATAATAATGTGAATCACACAGTTTGTCTTCGCAACCCACGTCCAACATCACAAGAGATAAGGGCATTTATTTAAGCCACATTCTGTGAGAAAAAAGGAAAGCTTTACAAGAAGTCTTCAGGTCATTACTGACAAATGACAAGCAACACGGACCTCCACATTTCATATACTGCGTTTTCCTATTCCAGAGCATTCCCCGTTTTCTGGTCGAGGAACCGGAGCGATGGTCCTGGGGAGCCCTCTAGTGCTCTCCCCCAGCTGTTTAACAACGATTCACAGATACAGCTCTTTTAAGGGCATTAAGGCAGAAGGAACATTTTGCTATTTAAGTCCCCATGTCTGATGGCTTTTCCATCATTTTTAAAACACTCAGATGCACTTCTAAGAAATTTATATATGATGGTGACCAAACAAGATGTTTAATTTGGCCCTAGCCTCGGTAAAAATGTTACAGTCCTTTTTCCTGGGTATACCCTTTCTCCCCTGGGTATGCCATGAAGCATCATATCAAACCAAAGGTTGAGCACAGGTGTACAGCTTTGTTACATACAAGCATAAAGCTTCTACACAAATTATTTCCCCCCCTTCCAGTCTCGTTATCTGAAAAAAACTCTTCCCATGCAGAGAGAAGCCAGAAACTTACTTTTGCTTCAGTACATTTCAGTAGTGAGGCTCATAAATCATAAGTGAAAATGGTTAATTCAGAATACAGTTCAGAGGTGAATCCCATCTGCTTCATTACTAGCCCATAAAATGTAGATTTCTTTATAACATTCCCATGGTACTTGTTACTCTAGCATTGAGAAAGCAGGGAAACAACAGAAAGAACAAAATAGTATCTGTGCTGGGTGAGGCCAAAGGTCACATCTAGTCCAGTATCCTGTGTCTGACTATGGTCAACAGTCCAGGCTTGTGGAAAGAAAAAAAGGACAAGTTTAGAGTGATGCTTGTTCCAGTGTGCTCTGCCAGCTTCTGCTGGTGTTTGCCTCAGGGATTTCATCACTCAAGTTTTTTTCTGCATCTGTCTGTTCAATACTCCTCAATGGATTCTTCTCTGATCAATTTATCCAAATAGTTTTCTAAAATCACTTTGGTCCTCTTAATATATCATGGCAGGAAGTTCCATATACCAGTCACATATTGTGTAAAAAAGTTTCTTTAACTTTTTTTTAACCTGTTGCCTATTTTTTTAATACCTCTTCCCTGCTATTCACAACTTTATATACCTCTCCTGAGCTGAAGCTACTCCATAATTTTATTCCTTGTTACTATTTCATAGTTCAAATACATGCATCTTGGAAACCACACATTTCCAAGGGCTTTGTGGTATGTTCTTACTCTAGAAATACTCTCTGTTTCCTACGAGAAAGAAATATAAAAACATTGAAAAAAAAATATAAAGAGCAGAAGCAGCCATTTTAGTGGTAACTAGATAATTACATACATCACCAAAAGAGAAGTATTTCCAGAAGACCACATAGAAAGAAAATTGGGAGTAACTCTTGAGCGCACTAATCCTTCCCCCTACACATGTGTGCAATCTGAAATTGCAGCGGCTGACTAAAATGTGACAGCTGTAAAAGTAGCAAAGGATCAGTTCAAACTGATCCCACTTCTTTCTTTATTCCTCTGAGATACATTAAGCCATATGTAACTAGAGATGTGAATTTATGGAAATGTGTGAAGGGAAGGAAGAAGCCCAAGTTTCTTTCCCCATCTTCTTTGGGAGGTTGAGTGGTTTTTGCTTGGGTTTTCTTAGATTAAAAAAAAGCATGGTTTAGGAGAAACTGAAATATTAGTAGTAACTAGTTACTCCTTTAAAAAAGGAAACATATCTGTAATTTATATAAAGCATAGGAAGCGGTACTAGATATAGTCACAAAATAATATATGTTGTTTATTTACAAATTACAATTATAACTACCATTAAAATCCAGCTACTATTAAAATACGTGTAACTACGTGTGCCTGTGGCCACAATTTAAAAAGAATGGTAAGGAGTAGAGGAAGCTGTTTAAAAACATTAAGACTCGTAATGAGTCATTTGGGTTCAACTCAGGCAATTATATAGAGAACATTACAATGCAAATACATAAGAAACTAATATTAGTAGGGAAAAGAGTTAGGAAACAAATGAAAAATCACTGGCCTATTCATTACAATGTAGTTGTAGTTACTTTGTAGTTTACAAAGAAAAATTTTAAAAACTAAACGAAGTTTGACCTATAGGGCATAAGTTTCTAAGAAACTTCCTTTGAAATACTTACTAGTTAACATTTAAAGCCTGAAGTTTAGCATTAAGTATTTTACATCAGAGACAGTCCTGACTAGAATAAATTTTAATCATAAACCTAGCCGCAAATCTAATCTCAGTATTAACCCAAATTTGGCAACCTCTTCCAACTCCACACCTACCCAGATAGCCAACATATGCCAATAATCCTAGCTAACTCTCTCCTGGCTAACTCCTTTCCACCTGGCTGGTACACCAACTTCCCTGGCATTTCACTGACTAGCATAAACCCTAATTTTGAACTGAAATCCAATCAAGCATATCAATTGTTGGGACCTGATATCTATTTTAAGCAGGATAACCCAGTGTTCCAGTCTCGTAAGGCTTTTGGGCATAGCAATAAATCTAGATAAACAGTCTCTAATGAGCTAAACTCTAATTATTATCCCAGTCCTAGCATTAGCTAGAGACACCAAATTTCATGAGAACAGAGGCTTTTGCTCTGTTCTTCTCATCAGGAGAAAAGAAAGAAAAGAGCTTAAAAAAATCTTTACTAATTTTCTTTTCACTGTAAGTTTATAAGGTTCCTTAAAAGAAGTATCTAAAGGAAGTATTTGAGAAATAAGTTATTCCAATATAAATTATTTAAATATAGTTACAATACAAACAATACAGTTTAAGGTTTTTTAGAAGTATAGAAAATAGAAAATATGGCTGTATTGTACACTGATACATTTAAGCTGACATGATGTTAACACTTTCCAAATATGAAAAATCATATACTGAAAACATAAAATTATCAGTTGAAAACTAAAAGACAAAATTGCAAGTCACACTAATGTAGCTTGAGTGTTATTATACCTTTCCTGACTGATGTTGTAATACTTACACAGAACAGAACAAATTTTTACATAAAACAGTTTGAACAATGAGCATAGACATAAAAGAATATATGTGGTGATATCAACATGTCTGGTAAAACAATTATGGACAACACAAAATTTGGCCTGTGGTATACTATGCTATAATTGTCTACAATTATGTCTTTTAAAATAGAATATACTTTAAATTGTTTCTATGGAAGGAGTCAGTTGCAGCAATAATTTATTTTTAAATATAGTTCTGAACATTATTCTCCTCCTGTGACAAAAATGTTTTCATACTTTTTGTTCCTTCACAGGGGAGATGAAGAAACAGGAAGAAAAAGACTGATTTTTGAGTTCCTCATTCTCATTTTCCAAGCTCACATCTCCTTTGTGACAAGCAAGCATTTAATTACATCAGCTACTATTTGAGCATGCTTCTAACAATAATAATTATAGGCATATTCATTTTTAGCAGACATTGTGATGATGAACCTTCTTCAGTGGTCTGTTCCTTTGAGAGTAGGATTTAGACAGTACAGGCCTTAGAAATCAGAAAAACAGTTTCAAAGGGACTATAGAAACATGCAAATCACTAGTAGAAGAGAGGAATTGCAGGCAGAAGAAAAAAGTAATTTGTAACAAAATTAGTTTGGAGTTGGTTTTGTGTAATTCACCTGTTCATATCTATTAGTGGAAAAATAAGCAGATGGTAAAAAACTGTCATCAAGAAGCCAGACAGAATTCATGCATGAAGCAGGATTAGATCATTGCCCTCTGTAGTCAGTAGTTGGAGAAGGCCTCTCCTTTGGTGCTTAGCTATTCAGAGTGCTTATACATCTTTATATCTTTCATGGCAGAAGTGCTGTTCAGAAGAAGGCTGCAGCTAAATTAGCAGATTCATGTTTGAAATATAGTCACCAAATTTAAAAGACAAAACAAAACAAAGAAAACAGAAGAGAGCAGGGCCATTATTTGGAGAAGCTGGAAGTGGTTACTTTGTTTACTGAAAAGCAGAAGGAAACGCTGATAAAATCAAGCACCAGCACAGGGAACAGGAGGGAGACATGGAAGTGTCACGCTGTGAGGGAAAAAAGAGATAGGAAAGAAATGAGGAAATCGGTATTGGAAGCTGGAGTAGGGGAGACGAGGAAACAACAAGGTATTGCAATGGGAGCTGGAAAGCACTTGGAAGGAATAAGAAGGAAATTCACAATAGTCTTTGCGTAACTCATTTAAAAGTCATAGCAATCACAAAGCACAAGTCTATCTAAAATTAGGCGCCACTTCTTTGAATACATACTTGCTGTAGACTTGCTATTGTTACTCAAATTACTTAAATTATTTTTATCTTTATTTCTGGGTATAGCTACAGCTCATGATATATTTGAATGGCGTCTAAAACCACACCTTGACAAAAAAATTCTCAAAGCAGAACTCCTCTCCCAGCAGCTTATCAAGATACTCAGTTCATCTCCTTCCCCTTAGTGCAAGGGGCAACAATTCAAAAGGGCCCTAGGAAGCAAATATTTGATTAGGGTGGGCATTCAAGAAAACCTGGATGAAGACAGCTTCCCTGCCTACCCCAAGAAAGCAGAGTAAATTCAGCAACTATAGTTTCTAATTCACATGTAGATTGACTGTGATACTTTGAGAGTCTTTCAGATATTAGTAGTTGTGCCAAGATTGTGGTTAGTGAGTTCTATCATCTTAGGGGAAAAAAAAGGAAAAAAAAGATCATGGCATAATGTTGCCACCCAAGATTTATCATTCAACAGTAAAAATGTTGACAAAAAAGTCAGTCAAACTAAAAGGTTTTCTAAACCTCTCCCTCCCTGCCTTCTCCACACCCTCCTAACCTAAAAGAGGTTCCTCGGTAGACATATACACTTAGAAACATACTTACCAAGGCAAGTATAAAGACCCTGACTTATCCATGCTAGTATAGCAAGAGTGATAAGATCTCCAAAACTTGCTGCTATAGGAGTGGCAACATTGTCAGGATTAATACCAGTCTTCTTTGATCCAACAATAACTCCAACCATTATTATACCTAGGTTCAACAAAGAAGACAGTACAGTAACCATACCTACTGTTGTAACTCCACAGAAAATTCCAAGATAATGGCAATTTCAAACTTGATAAATACAAAGTCAGTGCTTTTGTCCCAGGATTATTGTTCCTCCTACCTGACTGATGTCTGTTTTTTTAAGTTTTAGTAATTTTAAAAAATGAAGTGATATAGTAAAAAAAAAATACAGTAAACACACACACAAAAAATCAAGAACCTTCTGTACAATGAACTATTTTGCTAATGATTAGAATTAGCACTATTGAAATCGTAAATCAGCTGTGTCCTGAAGAAAAAAATATGCAGTGTATTATTTCTACACCCTATTAACTTTAGCTGACTGATATTTAAATTATGCTAGGCTGAAAACAACATAAGATTAAATACTTTGATATCTGATATTGTGCAAGATTTCCAGTCATGAATTTGGCACCAAACATCAAGCCACATCATAAATTAAAAACAAGACAACATATAAAAATGCTACTTGCTACACAGTTAAAAAAATTTAAATTAGGTATGTTGGTTTCTATTTTTTTTCTATAAAGAGCAACACTAACTTTTTAAGAGGCATTTTCCTGAAGAATGCAAGTGGTTGCTAAAAATAAAATGCACACTGTTATTAACAGTCTTCTTTGGCATAGCCTGAGTAATTTCCCTCTCATCACATAATACACATAAAAGCTTCAATTGTGTATACTCTTTTTTATGTTATTTTATAGAATTTTTGAAAAACTAGTATTATAATTTTCATGTAATACTAGCAATATTATGTATTGTAGGCTATATTATCAGTTCACTTTCAGAGAAACTGCCTAAAGTGTTACACTCCATGAAATTCTCAAAAGAAAGAACTGAAAGGATCCTGTAGGATCACGATATTTCAAAAGCACCTGTTTCACATGTAGGAGGATGAAGCTTAGAAAGCAATTTCCTATGCAGGGTCACCACCAGATGACAACAAACGTTTCTCTTCATGTCCGAATTATATATGAGAAGTGGAAAAAATGCAGTCGTGTTCCCCAGTTGTCTTGCTGCTCTTAATTCTGCGTGTGATCAAATTCAATGGCTTTGTAGTCACCAGAAAAAGTGTGTGCTCTTAATTCCATGCAAAACTTTAACAATTTTGTAATTTTCATATAAGTAAGCATATTAAATTAGTAAAAAAAGTTAAACATTTTACTTGACTTACTACTATACAAGACTACTATGTTTTTTCATTAAGAATATGTCACAAGTAGAGGTACTTTTTTCCATCCCTCATGTCCATTAGGTACCATCTTTTATAGTTAAATGTTTCCTGACAATTGGGAAGAGAAGATTAAATTCATCACACCATATGGCTCCAGACAGGAGTACTGTTTGTAGAGAGGGACTTGAACTTGGCACAAATCCTTCACGTAACAAGCCAATTTGTTCACTTCTGATACAAAGCAGAGCACAAACTAACATATAAGCAGCATGGACAACCAGGGAGTTTGGATACAGCTGAGCTATTATCTGGGGCTTACCTGAGCTTAATTACAAATAACTTCTATCTGTTTAGTATTAAGAACATATTTTGTACATTAATCAATATAGAAAGCAGGGGAAAAAAGTTCTCTATCATATTAGGTAAAATATAAAAAACATTCTTTTTGTTTTAGATATGCTCAGGAGGTCACGCAAATCGAACCTTTTCAAACAATATGACAGGAGAGGAATGCAACATGCAGGCCTGTATGGACATTGTGAAAGGACATCCTATCCTCAGCTGTGTTTCAGATGTATTATACCTTAATGGATTTAAATTTATAAGGAATAGCAACATAATATACATTCACCATCCACAGAAAATGAAATAACTGTTAAAAGTAACACACATACTCCTTTTACCTTGTAAAAGAGAAGCTATGAAGGCAGTTGCTACGCTGCTAGAACACAGAAGAATTGAATGATCAAAGCGGTATTTGCCCTCTGGAATCCAGCCCAATATAACTGCTGCCACTGCTGCCAGAAACCCAACTACTGTTGCCTGAACCTGGAAAAGAAAAAGACAGTGAACAATTCTTAAAATAATTGATATACTTGCAAGGACTACACAATCATTTTCTGTTATTCTTTCCTCCTATCTACATTTAATTGCAAGGTATAAAGGGAACATGCTCATCCACTTTGTAGTGACATTGATAACCTTGGATGATCAAGTAGAAAAAATCTTAGCCAGCAGAAAAGGCTTTACCAGCATTTCAGAGACTCAAGAATAACAAAAGTAAAATCAGGGAAAAGAGCTGAGGATATACCAGGAGCCAAAGCTGAAATGCCTGAAAAGGTTCCTAATGCCACTTAAAACAGTGAAGTTGCAGTATAAACATTCCACCTATTTTTTGAGCATGTTGTATTATAGCATATGAGCATGAAACAGTTCTTAATCTTAAGAAATAGTTGCTTTGGAGAACAAGCATTCCTCAGATGACCAGCTATTTAAAATATTGTTTATTGTCCAAAAGCTCCATCACATACATCCTTTAAACATTGAATCCAATGCAAATATGGTACTGAAAACATTTGAGAGGTCAAATTTAAAAGGTTTTGCCAAACCTGAAATTTTTCTCTGATCATCCTCAGATCCTCTCTCAGAAAAAATAAAAAGGAAATATCCTTGGTACAAGCATGAAGAATACTTTACCTCTTCCTCTGATAAATATAAACTCATATTTTTTTAGAGAACTACACTGTTCAAAAAATATCAGTCATGCAAACTTTATATGTTAAGTATGAGCCAGTGTAGTAGAGCTAGTTTCCCATTAACACTGTCCATCTCCATACTTACCAACGTTTCTGATGGACTTTTTCAATAACTTTGCTTACTTACAAGAGTTAATCAAAGTAAGTCCATCATATTTACCTGTTTTAAGGCCAAATTGCCAATTATTAGGTTCCATTTCTCAATGGGAGAATCCATTTTTCCAATATTTACCTGTCAAAGTTACAAAAGAATTTCAGACATTTGTGTCTAAAATTGTGTTACTTGAAAATACACCAACGCAGAAACCCACAAATAACTCATACCAAAAAAAAAAGACATTTTGAAAGCAAGCTAAAACCAAGTTATACTTTTCTCAAGTCAAGCAGTGCTGTTGATTTTAAATTGTACTTACGGTATCTATCCAAAAGTAGCTAAACTTGATGTCGTTTTACATAGTAACTTGCTTAACATTAGCTTCCTGTGCAAGATATACTGGTCATCCCACATTCCAGGAATGTCCAAGCACCACCAGTGATTAGATTAGTGGCTGGAAGAGAAACTTACCAGTGTTCAGTCACTTTAGACTGAACTTGTTTCTATGGCCCTTAAATTCTATGAGACAATAGAAAGATGTGTAGGTATGTGTGTGTGGACACACACACTGTCATGGAAGTGTGTTAATTGACTGCAATTACCTGCACAGAGAAACTGCAAGTACTTACAGAAGATCAGAAACCACATCTAATACTGTTTAGTATTCTAACTTTTTATTTATATAATACAGCTAGAGGCTTATGATGCTGTAAATGATAGAAGTCCAGTCCTAATGCAGTAGCTGGAAAGACAGCAAATTAATTATTCTCAGAAATGAAAAAGTATATACATACTCTTTTATAATGTATTTCCTACTTTTACTTATTTTTTTGAGTTAGAGGACAAGATCTGAAGGACAGTATATACTACTGCAGTATGACTATATTTAAAATAACTCTCTTTTTGAGATAACTGAGCACTTTTTTACATTGAGCGTAAATTTTAGTGTTTTTTCCCCATAGAATACTAATTTATAAGATAACATATCTCTCAATATACAGAAAATCTTAATGCATATTTTTTTCCTCTTTGATAACTTCTTTCCAGTTGGTTTTACTTCCGTTTCTTTTGTACTTTGTTCCATTTTGTAATAGTAGTGACTTGCGAGGAACAAAGTATTAAAAGAAATGCTAACTTTAAAACTTAGAAACATAAGAAGACACTTTATCTCAATCTACACTATAAATATTTTATAGTGTTCAAAATACAGTCAATGCTCCACAAAGACACGCATTAAATTTAAATATTACAGCAATATTTAGGAAAGGGCAGATAAGAATCCCCTTTGCATCCTTCTTAAATATATATGCTAAAAAAATGAAATGGCAGGCTATGGAGAGCTTCACTCTTTTTCTCCTTTGAAGAAGTTTTTGAAAAGTATCCCAAAAATCCTTGTTAAAACAGTAATCTTGCAAAATGCTTAATTCAGCCTAAAAGTGACCTGCTGCCAAATGGCATAGTTGTTCCCTCCCCTACTATCAGCTACACATTCACATTTTCTTTCTTGAACCAGATCTACCAACTCCATGAGTGAGTTCACAGCAACATAAATTTGCTTGCTCATTTGATGGAAAATGCTATTTTTCACAGAGCAAAAAGGGGTTATCTTCTACAAAATGATCTGATCCATCATATGCAATCATGTAACCATGCACAAATGCTCTTAGGGTTTGGAAGGGAGAAAAAGAGCAGGATGACTCCTTCCAGCTGCAGATTTCCATAAAGTAAGATGAAGTTTTATTGTGATACTGTGGAATAGATGGACCTAAACAAAAAGTTTGTAAAGTCATACTGCTAATGCCTAACCCTGATAACACACAGTCAAAACAAGCGCTTGCATGACTTTACAGGGATGACTGGATGAGTGGTGCTTTGGGTTTAGGTTGTTTTTTTCTTACTTCCTCTTAAAAAAAAAGAAAAATGAATAGGGAGAAAAGGCAGCAGTGTGAATCACGACAATGAGAGTGACTCAAACTACAGAACAAAGCTGAAGAATACAAAACACATAATATAAATATTGTGCTTGGGCATTTGACCTAAGTATACCTCACACAGTTATGCCAGCACAGCAGTGGCGGGGAGGGAGAACAGTTTACATGAACACTAACATAAAAGAGAAGCACAAGTTATGCCCTGAGGTAGATTAAAAACACAGTCTTGAGACAGATTTAGTGAAATGATTGTGAAAAGTCATTTAGTGAAAGTGGATGAGAAACTGTAAGTGACCAGTAACAAGCAGCTAAAATAGGAATTTGGGCAACAAGATGACTGAATGTGATCAGGAAAAACTTGAAACCCAGTGTATTATGGTTAACAGAAACTTGCTAACACGACAGTACTTTTTGGCTGGCTACTTAGTTACAATGGAGTAAAGATAGTTTACAGGCCCAACAGCATAGACGTGTCTACAAATTCAGTGGCAATTATAAGCTAACGGAGCAAGAACGTTATGGATTAGCTCCAATGCTGAACTCATCAGAAATTTCCTCCTCAAAGCTATTCACAGAGCACAGTCCTGCATTTACTGTAAAGACAGTATCTGGTGGGGAGATATTCCAAATTCAGGTCAGAGAAAGGAAGATCAATCATACAAGTGCTTCCAAATAATTGTTTAGATATGCCCTGAATTAATATACTCCAATTTTCACCTAGGATGAGAATGACAGAACCAAAGATTGGATGGCTAAAGAGCGTAGGGGGTCAATGAAATCAATGTGAAGGGTACAAAGGTCAGAATAACCTCTTTGACAGAGGTCTGAGAGAACTGGCATGTCAATTACAGGTCCAGTAGTAAGTGTTTTGATTAAACTCTCCAGTAAGGAATGATACACTATGACACAGCACCTGTTTTTAAAACCTGGGGGAAGGAGAGCAATCAAGGCAACTGTCCTGGAGTTTAACTTCGTATCTGGCAACTAAACCCAAGCTGTGTGCTGTAAGAAGTTACATGTAACTAACCATTAGCATTACTGAGTTCTTGTGGGGTTTTTCTGAGGTGGTTTTTTTTGCCTTTGCGGTAGGCAAAGGGATGCAAATGGCTATCCACCAGCTCGCAGAGCTGTGCACATTGCAACTGATGTTGAGCATGAAAAAACATGCATAAGAGAAAGCTGGAAGGTTCTTTGCAAGATAAAAGGCATTTTTTCTGTTTTTTCGCATATAAAAACTAAGTATAATATTGTTAGCATTATCCTGATAATGAATGATATAAACTGTTCTTATTTTGTACGATATTGTTCTCTCAAACCTCCACTGTGTTGTGGACATACGCATACACACACACTCTACAGCATTTACTGATGAGCTAGAACAAATTAGAACCAGCTAGAACAAATTAGAGCCACCCCTGGCAAAAGAGAGAACGTTCACCAAGCCATGACAAACCTCTACCTGCTCCCCATGAAGGGTGTCCAATGAACTTACAATATGACTAGGGAAGTTCCAGAAAGTATTTCAATCACCTGTGCAGCTTAGCCCAGGGTCTGTCACGATTCTTGACGAAAACAGGTCATACAAGGAAATCAGAGGCATCAGAAAACAAACAAACAACCCCCCCCAAGTCTGTTAATGCAAAGCTAGGAAATAGCTTGGTGCCAGAGGTGCTGTGACCGTGACATCAGGCAATGCCAAAGAATTTGGAAGTCCCACACACCACATAGCACTGTCTGAAGAAATGTGTATTTCACTGATTTCTTCTCAGCCAGTTAATTAACCTTCATGGTGGAAGGATGCGAATAGAGTCCTAATCCTAACCTGATTTGGCCAAGACAGACATATGACAATTTCTGGGGTGAAAGGAAGCATTCATGACATGCTAGAGTAAAAACTTCTGAATCATCAGCTGATTTATGTCTTGGTGAGACTTAATGACAGTGGTAAGTGGCACTGGTAACACTCCTCAAACTAAGCCCTCTCAGCATGGGCTGGTAGGAGCTTGGACTTCAAATGGCCAAACTGTCTCTGAAAAATCGTATTCAAGACATCAACAGATCATGTAATCACACGGTTACTGGGATACTCTTAAGAGTGCCATTTTGGGCTGAGGGGAGCAGCCTGAACCTCATGATGCCAAATTTAGTTAACTACTGAACATGCAGCCAGTGTTGTTGAAACTCCAGTAACCTTTATCTGTCTGTGTGAGAGGGAACTCAACTCCTTGACTTTTGGTAATGGTTGATGGATAATATGAGCCGAGGTCAGGATTCCCTGAAAAAGGAAAAAGGGAACCCTTTTCCAAATGTCCCCTGAGAGCTGTGAGGTTCACAAATGAGATGCCATTAGTGAGGATGGGGAAATCAGCCATTGGTTGGACCAGAAGGCAAGGTCATAAGCTCAACTGAGACAACGAATTAAAGATTCTGACCCTCTTTTTTTAAGCCTTCAGTAAGGCACCAGTAGATCTTGGACTTGGTGTATTTTTCACTATGCAGTACAGTCTTCAGGCCATGAACTGTACCAGTCAGGAACAAATTAAGCAACAGATCAACACCAAAAAAAAGTAAGGTAAAAGACAAAAGTATTCATGCCTGACAGTAAAGGCAGTAAGGTTTAAACACAAAATATCATTAAGAAACAGCAAGAATACTCAGAAAAGGCAAAGCATTAAAATAAATGAGAAAATATGACAGAATAATTAATGCTGCTGTTGACAAAGATACAACAAAACATGTCAATTCTTATGCATGAAAGAATGGATATGGGGCAAAAGTAATCAGTTTCTATAATGGGCATGACACAAGTAAACCTTCATAGGACTGCTAAGGCTACGTGCATCACGGTGTGCAATTGGGCAATAACTCAATATAATGTGGCAATGAAATTTATTAATGACAGAAAGCTGAGAGAATTTGTCAATATAAAGCATTGTAATATCGTACAAAAACTGGATGACCTTGAGGATTATAGCAATGAAAACAGATTAAATTCAACAGTAGAAATGCAAGGTGATGCACTTACGGTCTAATAATATTTCTGCCAGAAGATGGGAGTGACAGCTGGAAATAACACAAAAGGAGAAATACTAGGATACTGTCATTGGTCACAAAATGACTGCAAGGTCTAAATCTGACACTGATAAGAAAATAAGCACATATAAACTTAGAAAGTTTCAAGAGCAATTTTCAAGAGAAATAAGGTAGTGCTATTCTACAAAGCCATAATGAGGTCTCATCCAGAGTTATATACACCTTTGACCAAACATTTTCTAGAAAGATTCATTCAAGCAGGAACAGGCAGAGAGAGAGGGCCTTTCTGGAGAAAGGAAAAATTATCTTACAAAAGAGAAACACTGCATAAGCCAGTGTCATACATACCCAGTTCAGGTACCAGAAAGAGTTTAGCCACATTATTAGAACATTCTGTTTGCAACAGTTAGCCACACACACAGAAAAGATATATGGTAATTTGGCTTGCTTAGGCTAAAAAAATGAAGGGATGAAACATCTTCTGAGATGTAGAAAAGAACTATGACAAATACATAAGAAGACGTACAGAAAACCTAGTTATGCTATGTTAGAGTGTTGACACACACAAAAAAATAAGCACACACAAAAAACCCCACCACAACAAAACCAAAAAGGAGTAAAATTATTTAGGCAGAAAGCTACAAAAGAGTTTCTTACAGTTTGATCAACAAAGATCTGGAGTAGCAATGGGAGCAATGCTTCATTTTTGGTGCCACACAAATGGTCGTTAGAAAAATGTGTTCAAAATGTACACATTTTGCTAGCCTATTCAAACCCCACTGAGGCCAGAGAGATCTGTCAACCTTACAGAAAACACATGTAAATCTCAAAAATCTTCTTTATCTGTTCTGACTGATGACGTAGAAGAGACCTTTGAAAAGAAGTAAAGTTTGATGTGTGGAGATTAGAAGAGGGTTAACCTTTTAACTTTGCCAGTTTAATAACAGATTTAAAGAGTCCCTGTAACAGCCAGATTAAGCCATAAACATAAAACACTTCTCTTCCAAAGATTTATTTTCCTTTTGAAATATTTACAACATGTATCTGGAGAATGAAGAGGAAGAGAAAGTTACTCACAGCAGTTGACAGCCGGGATGCCAAGGTCATTTCCAAATTTCCTTTGAGACCAAGAAGTGCAGGAACCAAGATAAAAACTTCAGTAACATTCTTGAACACATCCCAGTGCTATTTAAAGGATATAGTGGGAAAAATTCAATTGAAAAATTCTCTTTACACCATCAGCAAAGTATTCAAAAAATTCTGAAACTCATAACTTAAGCCTCTAAAAAAATCAATATTTTTATATTAGACCTAAAAGTCTAAAGGCAGAACTGTTATCTATCTAGATAAAATAGATTTATTTATGACTGCATATTACTACTTCAAAGATGAGAATACCAAAAGTAAGAGATACAAAACTTGGCCTAAAAACAAACCTAGTTAAGACAAGATGTTATTAATCTGAAGGGTGTTTTTTTTTTTTGTAATGACTTTAAAATAGTACCAGGTGCTGTGACTGCTGTTGAATTCTGCTCTTAATTCACAATAATATTTTAATCTTTTCCCTTCCAGCTGTGTAGAAACCTCACATAAAAACAGCAAAGAATTAATTGTCAAATGGACAGAGCCTGTAAGTGAAAAAAGCTTCTCTTCATTCTTTTACTTGTAAGTGTGAAATTTAGAAGAGTACAATTCTCCAAAACCTAGATTTTATAAATCAAATACAAACTCTCCCATAATGTTGTGTGCTGAGTTGTCAGCACAGAAATGCTATGCTACTTTATATTTCTGTCAATGCATGTATTTAATTTGTAATCATCAACATTAACAAAAATAAAATAAGAAAACTGTAAAATGTCTTTGTATTCAGGGTTTTGTAATGATTTAAATTATTACTTTAATTTTTAAAATTATTCAGTTCTCAAAGGTAAACAAAATCTGAGAATTTCCTATATGTGAAGTTACATATGTATTTACTACTGGGAAAGAATAACCATGAAATGGTTTGTAAAAAAACAAGCTTAGAAGGCTTTGTTGTCTTCAAATTTTAATTTTCAAAACATGTTCTGTCACATTTCAATGTTCGGCTGACATCACAGTTTAATGCTTAGTTTAAGGTGAAAAAAAGGTAATACTGACACTAGCTATTTATTTTTGCCTTTACATCAAACCTCTCTCACACATGGTGAGCTGGACTGGGAAACCAATAAAGATTAAAAGTAATATAGAAGGAAAAATCAAGACACATCTCAATCCAGCTCAGAAAACAGCTACACAAACACTTACATTCCCTGAAGGTAAGGAAGGCAAAGTGAAACACTGGGTTGGAAGCCAGTAATGGCAGTAGGCATAACTGCCTCTTTTGGCTAACCGTTAGGCTGTATCATGAAGTACATTATATATTAAGAGAATACAAACAAAGCCTCTGTACAAAGAATAAATTGGTAAGATGTGAATGAACAAAGCACAAGATTGATGTAAAACAGTGCAAGGAAGCAGTAAAGTTTGCATGTCAAATTTTATTTTCCTTTTTCTTGATGTATAAAAGTGTCTTTTCTTTGCAATTGATTGAAGTCCAATCTTCCTTTACTCTCTCAAGATTTTGAGTGACAAAGATGGTCCACTCTTTCTCCTCTTTAAATTAACTTTGTAAACTCTTTAAGTGCAGCTAAAGAAAACCCTAAAGCTGAATTAAAAAAAAACAAAATTAAAAGCAGATTAATTTCTCTGCTGTCTTTCAGTTTGAATAATGTAGTTATTTAATATTTTTTTAATAATTTTTTGTGAATCTACTCATACAGGAAGAGAGAATCCATGAGGTTTGCATTTATAAGAAATTTCTGTTTTTTAAAAAACAGATACTAGATAGGAAATAAAAGAAAATATAGCCTTCAAAACACAAGGAGAAGCCAAGAAAATAGGCTAGCCCAATAAACCTTTCTTAACTGTTACTTTCTCCAGAATTTTCTTCAAATATCACTGCACAAAGAATTACTGCACAAAGAATTATTTCATGGGCAACTGTCACTTTTAACTCCACTGAAATTCTGCTGACATCTGCAACTGTGTTAAGCTAGAAACCAGTCCTAAAAATGTTCCATATCAGTAGGGTCTTAGTGATATAATACTCCAAAACAGGTTTTAAAAATATTATTAAACTTAAATCTTAAAATGCAGAGAAAGTTCTATTTTATCTTAACCCTGAATAATTATCATCAGTACACCTAGTGTTACATAACAAAGTCACATACACCTGAATATTCAAAAAAGCTTTCAGTCACTTCATATGAATTTCATATAACATATGAATGTAATACACATTTTCATAAATCACTTGCATTATCATGGACAGAATCTACAGAGTCTTTCAGAAATTGCATAGACTCGAAGCACAAAAGGAGATAAGATAATGCAATAAATTCTTCTAATCTTTTTAAACTCCTATGTATTGCGGCATCACAGTTAATTACAACTTCCACTTGACTACATATACATTTACTAGTGTCAACAGAATTTTGCATCATTACTATATTTCTCTTGTCAGCTAAAGAAATAACACTTACCAAGACTCAAATGACCCCAGATTAAATATTGGAACTGGTTAAGATGAGGTTTGGGAAAAAGGAGTTCATAGTAGCAGAACCATACACAGGCCTAATTACTCCTCAATATTGTAAACATTTACAATACCATGCATTAGAATTACAAACCCCACAGACTGTTAAAAAAAAATCTTCCAAAGCAAATACCAACCTGTACAATATCCAAAACCATGCCAGCAGAAACTGTTCCAAATCCTGCTAGCAAAAAAGGTACGAGTATCTGTAATGCCATAATACTACTAGATTCTTTGGGTTGTTTTCTACTCCCTTCCACAATGATATCTTCATTACTGTCACTAGATAGGTTGTCTTCCTGCAACATGGCTTCTGTTTCTGAAGTGTCCATTCCATCACAGTAATTATAACTGGTAAAATCATCATATTTAGGGCTACAGCTAGATGGACTGTGTCCATTACTACCATGAAAACTTGGTTCTGAGAAGTGATGGTACTCTGTGTGTTGTTCAGACCTAACATTAAAATTGTGTCCTGCCTGTTGTAATCCATCTTGCCAGACACCATTCACTTTTTTGTGTCTTTCATCCTGGTTTATTTGGTAAACAACAGGAACCATACTCAAAAGCAGTCTCAAAAATTTATCCGACTGAATTGTATTAAGATTTATGGTCCAGTTTACAAAACCTTCTCTGTCATGAACTTTGCTATTTGTTTTGGAGATGGTAGATCTGCCTTTACAGTTAGTCATAGTGCTACAGAAGTACAGGTTGAAAAGCACTTTGTTCTTCAGATGTCAGTGAAAAATCTTGTAGATGAGTCATCAAGTGCCACACTCGATGATTTTAAAACAGATAAACTAAAATGATCCTTTTTTGCATGCAAAAATGTTTTTTCATTGATCTCAGATCTTCAACAATTCCATAAGCAATACTGGATCTGCAAAAAAGTAAAAAGTATATATTCAAGCAAGCTTTAAAATATTTTAATTCTACAGAAGACATAAGATACTGGTTTAAATTTTCAGATCACCCAGTATCTTTCCAAATGAAGTACTTGTAGAAATGCCAATGTCCTACAACATTCAACTGCCTAAATTGAAAGAAATTAGAAAGTAAAAAGGGAAAGTTGGTGGGTGAGGCAATTTCACAAACTGGTGTATTTTCCAGTGAAAGAGAAAGAAAGAAATGTGGACTGTAAGTGAATTTGTGAAGGCCTTAGCTTTGCCTTTTTAAAGCCCAGCTAGTCAAAGTCTTCAGGCAGATACTGTGTGTAGCCCTAGATTTCCAGTGGCCTTGAAAGCAGTAGGTCCCCAGAGAAACATATTTCTGCAAGGTGCACGGGTATGGACAAATGGAACCCATGTGATGCACTGTGGGGCCACTGTTGGTCCTCCCACCCTACGCTAATGGCAAGGAGCACAGAAAAAATAAGGAAAAAAACCCTGACTCAGAATGCTATCAGAGTTGGTAAGCCCAAAGCAATATTCTGGGTGGCAAAGGCCTTATGTGTTGACAGTCTCTGCCCTCCATCTCCATAAAAAGATGACAAATCGATATTGCTATGTACAATTCAAAAGCATGTTAATTTAAAATCATAGTAACTGATTTTTTTCTGAAGCAAGTATACAAATTATGTTAAATATAAAGAGCTAATATACACATAATAAGACTGGACATTTTTTCATAAAATACTACAATATCAAGGAAAGGTGACAGTAATGAAATTCAGACCAATTAGTCTAAAGTAGTTTAAATTAGTCTAATTTAAAAATAAACCTGCAGTACTATATTCATAAATATGGCATATTAAGATTTAATTAAAATTGGAAAAAAAGTTGGGAGTGAGGATAATTAAAGAGATTAAAAATCTGATTTTAATTTAATTTTTCATGAAGAGTAGGTTGCAGATATTTCCTGAAAGACAGGTTATTCTGACGTCTAGTACAACTAAAATGTAATTATTTCATCAATATTCACACTTGATGTAGTCAGTTTGTTTTGCTTTCTGCAAGTTATGCAAATACAATATAACTTTTAAGTTTAATGTGATTTAATGAGCATTTATTTCTTCTTTGAAATTTCCATTATGGTAGAAAATTAAACAATTATATATTGGCAGCCTCAAGTCACTTGACATTTCCTCTGTCAGAAGCCACTTTACCTTCCTCTTCTTCAGTTTTCATGTTGTGATAATAGTTATGGTAATTTACTAAAAGAACAACAGTTTTCATTTGACTTGAAGCTTGTTGATTTCGGTGTTTATTACTAGACTCCCTGAATACAGCTAAATGATTGCATAAACAAAGAAACAAAGGTCTGCCAGACTGCACAAGCATGATGTGCGATAATACAATTCCACAAGCTCAAGACACTGTATCTATGCAAAGCTGGGAAAACATATTTTTACAGACTGCAGGAAATAAAAATAGTTTAGGGTTAGAGGATTTTTAATCTGTTTTTCCTAAGAAAATGAGGCTCCTAAGATCATATCATTTATGTTATGATCCCTATACTTCCCTTCCCATCCTATCAATGTTTTTAAGTTGCCCAATATTTCTGTAGCAATTTCAGATAGATTTGACAGAGAATAGAGATGTCAAAGCTTTGAATAACTAACAGCCTTAGAAGAGATCCAAATTTGTGCCCTTGCTGTAAGGCATATTCAAACATTAGTTAGGATAATTCACTCATATGCAGCCACAGCAAGTCAACTTCAAAAGTCCTGCTGGTCACAGAATATGAGTGAAGAGACAATTCAGACACAACATGAAGATTTTCCCTCTATCAACAGCTTTATCCAAGGGACCTATGACCAAGAAAGGAGTATTTTAAAAATGACAATGCAGTTTATTTCTTGATTTAGAAAGAAGACAAGTTTTGCAAGAAAAATAAATCTTTTTTCCACAAGACCAACAGAGGAATTTAAGTAACCAAGATTCCTGCAGTATCTTTTGCCGCCCTGTAGCAGATTGTGCTGTGCTGAACCTTTTAGCATAAGTACATAAAAACTCCTAGGCCTCAATTCTGGTTTCCACACACTTTAATTAAGAGTAACAAAACAACTTTTGCTGCTATCCCAGAGGAGCTCTAACCACAGGCCAAAATGGTCCTCTGTTAAGTGCTACAGAAAGACAGAACAAGAAGAGGCAATTTTGTTGCTTCCTGGCCCAAAGGTGGCATTATCTAAGTAAAAGAAAAGAAACTATACAAAAAAAAGCAGACAAGCAGAAGCAGATGTATCATTAAACTGGCAAACTAACTATTACCAACCTCTATGACAACAGCAAAGAGCTTTACAGAAGGATTAAGAGGAATACAAAAGAAAAGAAGTTCATGGAAGTTCAGGAAAATTAAAATTTCAGGAAGAGTATAGCCTTGGATGCTGAAGGTTGACGACTGTTTTATGACGAAGGGAAGTGGCCCACTACTTGTGAAGCTTGCAGAGGGAAAAGCTTTGGATCACTTTAGCCAGCTGAGTTTCGGTTGGTCACAAGAAACATCTACATCAGAGAAACTTTATGACAGAATTCAAGAATGGGATGTAGAATTAAGAAGTAAAAGTGTCCATGATGAAATACACGTACTTAGACCAACAGCAACCTCATTGGGTTTTTTTGGGGGTGGTGGTATTTCTTTGACGAGAGGTGGAGGGGTAATAAATGAAGGATTTTATTTCACTCACGGGGAAATACATTGAGAAAATTTCCCAATAGCTTTAGAAGGTAGAGTCTGGCTCTCATTGTGGTTTCTCCAATACATCCTCCAGTCACATCACCAGAGTGCTAGACCAGTGACTCACAGAAATTATTCACTAGTCTGGAACTCTGGCCAAAAATATTTGTGTTAATTAACCTTATTTCTCTAACATATGGAATTTTTTTCATTTTAAGCTTTTACTATCTTTTTTTTTTTTTTAAGAAACAAATCTTTTGGGAAGATCATGGTTTCATTTAACATGAGAAAGTGTTAACAAATAGAAATGGCACTTAAAAGAAAAAAGGAGGAACAGAAAAATGTTTCAGTGAACTAGCAAGTTACAGAGCGAGGAAGAGATTGACATGGATGGCAAACAGTTGAAATAGTACAAAGCAGTTTGGATGACAGTCATTTATGTTTTTCCTACCAAAAAGACTTGGAATGACAAAAGGTGAGCTAATGATAAATGCTGAAAAATTAGAATTTAAGAAGACAAACTGAAAAATATACTATATAGTGAATAGTAATTACTTCCTCAGAGCATGCAGAGAGGAGATAACCATGAAGCCTTCTGAATGTAACTATTCATTTCTAAAAACGTGTTCCAACAAAGATAATTTTTCAAATGTCATCTGATGCAAAAATTTTATCCTGAGTTACAGGATGCTGATATTGCTGTACTTTTAGGGGTTTTTTTGTACCTATAGATAATGCAGCAAACCATCCAAGGAACAGTATGATCTTAGGGACAAGAACTCCATAAGAAGCTTTATCATTGACAAGAACAATGCCAATTTTACTGTGTTGTCTAGAAAAAGATATAGCCAGCTCAAGAAGCAAGCTCTACTCAAGTAACTTATATGAGGAAAAGGAGGTAAAAATCTCAAAAATCACATTTCCAGTTTCTGTAAGAAGTGGAGATAAGTGAATCTGGTTTCTTGCCATATAATCAGGAGGTTACAGAGAAAGGTGAAGTACTAAAAAAATGAAAAGAGAGAGACAAAGATCCTTTGAGAAGCCAGGAAGCAGCCTCAAATTTATCATACCTAGCATGTTATATACGAAATGAAAGGACACGTTGTCTTTGTCCCTACAAGCAAAATAATGAGCTATGCCCAGACTATGAATATAAATAATTTCCACTTCTCTATTGTTTCCCAAGTATCTACTTTTAATAGTTGCTTTTCCTTCATCATTTTATAACACGTAACAATTACTGTGTGTTTTTGACCTTTCTCAGTCCTGCAAACATACACAAGCATAAACAAATAGTCCTGCAAACATACACAAATAGGAAATACAGCCATACCCTGCTGTTTGCTGAAGACATGTTCCTGAAAAGTAAGACACTGCAATCCAATGGATAACAAACCAAATTTCCCCATAAGAATTAATACAATCAATGTATACAGCAACTTAAAAATTACACACAGAGACAGTATACACAACATGGAAAATGGACACGCAGAAGCAGATGTTGTGGAATATAGAGAGGACCATGAGCTGGAAGAGATGCTGACTTTTGCAAATGGATACTTGCTTTTAGAAAAATCTCAGATGCTTCAGCTATGAAACTGAACACCTGATCATTATCATATTTTTCCACCATTCACCCTTGATGGGCTTGTTTGGCTTGATTTGGTCTTGAGGAAGATGAAGATGACAAGGAAAATGTAATTGTTCAGGAAGAGGCAGCAAGAATGCTCTTCATTATTGTCCAAATGAATTGCCAACACTGCTTCAGACAACACACTCATGATTCAGTTCCCAAGAGCATGGGAAGGAGATGCTTCTTCTATACTTTCCTATGGTTTAAAGAACACCCAGCACTAGCAGGATTAAGGGACTGGATTCTACAGCTAAATTTGATCATTTAGTGATAAGACTGCTGATAATTTATTTAAAGCATGAAAACAATTAGTAATTAAATCACCGTGCTTTTTAAGTACCTTCAAAAAAAGGGGAATGAAGAAGAGTGGTGAATCATTTGAGTATCAAACTTTTGTAGAGTCAATGTTATGACAGGCTAAAACAAGTATTTATCAAAGTCCAAGTTTAGGAAAATTAATTTCTTTCAGAAATTTCAGAGTTTAGATAACAAAACCAAAAGATAACACTTATCTAAATAATACTGAGGGCTTTCACAGTATCTAAATCTAATCACACGATAGTCAAAACCCATTTTTCCTAAAAGCTGCAAACACTTTTTACAAGTAATCTTTTAAAGCAAGAATAACCTCTGCATTGTACTTCTAAGTAGTCTACAATGAAACACAATAGCTTAAACATGCCTGCCTGAGAAACACCTCTCAGTACAAGAATGAGCCTCGGAAAGGGATATTTAGGAAAGTAATATGAAACATAAATTAAATACTGAGCTTTAATATTTTGCCATAATGAGCAAAGATTAAGCTGGATTCTTTTCTGGCTTCAAAGACGAAGCCAGACTCTTTAGTCAAAGGATGGGAGGTAGTGGGCACAAATTGAAGTACAGGAAACTCATTTAAACATAAGAAAAAGCTTTGTTTTACTGCGCAGGTGGTTGAACACTGGTCCAAACAGGTTATGGACTCTCCACCCTTGGTGATATTTGAAACTTTAGGACATGCTCCTAAGCAACCTGCTGTACTTGACCCCACACTGAGCAGAGCTGGTTGACTAGACCGTTGCCAGAGATCCCTTCTGACCGCAGCAGTTCTGAGATTCTGGGAAGTTTGAAGGTTTTGGGGGCCCTTTTTAAGTTCAGAATAATATTTACACAGGTGATACAGGGATCTGCACAGCCTCTTTTGTGTCCTGCATACAAAGAAGTTCCCAGTGTCACACTGACATTCTTATCACAGCTGTGGCTATTCACTTACATCATTGTATCCTAAAGAACATAACAGCAGAAAGTGAAAGCTACATTATATCACCTCAGCACATATAGCAAGTAAACAGACTGTATTATCAATAATCATTTTGTAGAATCCAGAACCCAAAGTGGTACACTGGGCTAAGATTATTTAAACCAGATACTTAATGTTTGGTATTAAAGACTGGAAAACATGCTGAAAATTAACAAATGTTGCATGCAAAGCAGATATATGGGCATTACATGTCATTTCTTAAATATTATGCAGTAAACTGGTTAACATGGTGTTTATTGTATGGCAGCTGTAGGTTAAATCAACAGCAAAAGAAAGAAAAGAAAAAATGAGAGGAAAAAACAGATTAAAGAACCTCCAGGTGCCTTTTTGAATATAAGACACTGAAATTGCTGCCAGCCTCAGGCTCTGTTTTCAGACAAGTTTGGGACTGCTGCATTCCACTTCCTGAACATGGCAGCTTTCGATTCTGGCCCCAAGGAAGAGAAAAGCAGCTGTGGGAAAAAGATTTGGTTTGCCTCTGTACTTTTAAGGCAACTCAATTAGAAGAGACCAAAACAGAGCCAGAAACAAGGTAGCAAGGCTGTGAAATGTGGTCAGGATGTAAAATCACCCAAATGGAATGCCAATATGAAAAATACCAGGCAAATCACATCCAGCCCATCAAAAGCAGGTGGGAAAATCTGCAGTATAAGAGATAATGCAGTCCTATAGATTAAGTAACCAACAGGTACTTACCAGGATGACTCCTAACTGTACTATTTGGGATCCTGATTACAGGTTTCTACTGTCATCACCATGGAGGGATGAAGTGCTTATTAACTCAGGCACTAGGATACAGACTTCACATTGTTTTTTGTGGATAATATCCTAAGGTATTTGAAAAGCAACACCAGTTTCACAATCCCTTTAAGGCAGTATGTGTAGGGACTGCTCTCATCTTTTCACCAGCATCACTGAACTGGTAAACTGAGGATAACTTAGGATGTCTGCTAAAGCCTGTTATGCTACCTAGAAAAGATATATGAGCAGACTTTTTTTCAGGTATTATGTTTTGTTCCTGATGCTAAGACTAAACAATTATTTAATTTTACATATTCCATTCATCAGAGTCTGGCTAATGTACTGTGGTCTATAATCTAGGATCAAATGTGAGTGAAGCAGCTACACAACTGCATCCTGGACAGCATGGGGAGTGGGGGGAGGAAGTTACAACATTCACTGAAATTAAAGAAAGAGGCACAGCTATTGCTTGAACTGAATTGAGAATTAATGACAGAGTAGAAGTAGAATAAATCACAAAAAGCTCCTCTGTTTTGGCAGAAAAGTGTGGAAAGAGCACAAATGTACCACCACGTATTAATTACAACGCCAGTACACAAAAAGAAGATGGTCTTTGAAGTCTGCATGCGTGCTGTTCGGGTACTGGTTCCATGCTTGTCTAGTAACTGCATCTGCGGTGGCAGATTCTGCCATATTTTTATAGGTGCAAAGGTGGGAACAGAAATGCAGGCCCATACGGATGCACAGAGTGCCAGGGAATGAGGGCCATGGGAAATGCTGGCCACATCTTGTGCACGCACGGGGAAACCAAAGCAAAGGCTCATTGTCCGGGTTACCTGGAGCAGCGCATAATTCCGCGCACATGATGAAAAGAGCTGCCGGGGAGCTGCTCAAAGGAGGACCACAGGGCATCGGGGCGCGGGCTGCCCTTGGCGCCTCAGCATCCGCGGGCCAGGCGCAGGACACCCGGGCCGGCGGGAGGCGAGCGGAGCCCGCCTTGGCGCCG
>NW_010545658.1:0-3298 GCF_000687285.1 Phaethon lepturus
CGATAGCATCTGCTTTGTACCAGGCAGCGAGCAGCGGGGTTATTGTTTGTTAATAGACTGCTTTTGAAAAGCTGCTCGTATGGGACCAGGCGAGTTTCAGAGGTAATTAAAACTCTGTCTATGCAAAAGGTAGGATCTGATTATTTCCTTTCCAGAGCAGGCAGATTAAACGAGGAAGGCTTATTTCACCACTTCTAAGAGCGCAGGGTTGCTCTGAATGAAGTTCATAATATGGCATATAACAAATAAAACTCTTCAGCTGCTGCTTTTATTTGGCTTTTTAAAAAAAAACAACACTTTTTTTTTTTTAAACCATCTTCCTCCTTGATTCTTCCTTGGATTTAAGCAGTTCCTATAAAGCAGAGCACATGTGCACCCATGGAGTACCGTTGTTCCAAAGCTCGTTTCTTATTTTAAACCCGCTTACTCTCATCTTAGAAGACTTTTCTGCACCAGGGCTCTGTCCTACCTGAAACAGTGAAGTGATGATGGGTTGGTAAAGAGGCTCAGAAATACTAGCAAAGTCTCCCTACCACCTCCCTTTTATTAAAGGAATTAAATAAAGTACATTAAAGGTAATCAAGACCTTTTAAATCCAAGTTGATGTCTGTAATCTCAAAGGCTGGCTGTGAGGTTGTGGTGTTGCCTGTGGGATTCGCTCTCTGCACCGCTCTTGGCTTTAGGCTCTGCCTGTTCTACATATTTCAAAGAGCTGACCTTTGTGGAGCTTCAGGGAAGAAGAAATCTGGGAAGAGATTCATAAATCTATGAAGCAGAGGTGGAGAAAAAGGATGACTTTATTATCTGAGATTTTTGGCATTTATTCTCGTAGTTTCCTCGTCTGAGGCCTGGCTGAAACCCTGAAGGAGTGGCCTTGGCTGGGAGATGCGGGCAGCAGAACTGGCCCGGTGGGTGAGCTCTGGGTCATAGCTGGAAGGCAATGTCCCATGGAGCAGCCACAAGGCACGAGGAGACCCCCCTGAGCAACCTGCTCCAGTTGGGGATGTCCCCGCTCACTGCCGGGGGTTGGGCTTGAAAGATCCCTTCCAACCCAAACTTTTCGATGATTCTCTGTGCTTGGGAGCGGTTCCCCCCAGTGTCTCTGAGACAAAAGGAAAATAGCTGCAGTTTCCACTGGCTTGGTCCAGCCTTGGGTTTTGTGCGCCGAGATGGGGAGCCCGTGCGAGCCCAAGAGGAGTCGGCCACCTAACACCTCTCTTATCTGAGGGGGGAAAAAACCCTTTGCAAGTTCTGTGCCAGGTCTGCATGGGCTAAGCTGGAATTTATCCTGTGGGAATAAGGCAGGGACATGCATCGCTGCCTCCTTCGGAGCGAGTCCTGCCCGGCGGCTGCTGGATCTCGCTGCCTTTCTGCAATAAATAATGGTCAGTGATGGCGAATACATCGGGCTCTGAGGGACAGCTGTGAGGAACTCGGGAGGCTGAAAGACTCAGAGGAACATGGTCAGCAGGAGAGGAGTTAAAAAAAAAAAAATTAAAAAAATCGGTAGCTTGTGCTGTTTTTCCTGGCTGCGTTCAGCAGCTCGGAGCCCAGGAGTGTTTGCCTGCAAATCCCGGGCAAAGCTGCCAGCTGAGTTTATGCCCAAGCAGACCAGCTGACTGGGGTGGAATGGAGAGCTGGGTGCAGACCTCCATCTCCTGGAGGCTGAAGTCTGCCAGCAGCGGTAGATTTTTAGCTGAAAAACAATGTGGAAAGAATGCTTGGTTTATGCAGGGCTACGTCGGCAGCGTGGGTGACCGCTGTCCCTACTCCCACGCCAAGGTCGCTGGGGTTTGTGCATCTCAGACAGTTGATTCTCTCCTACTATCAGGTGTACAACAGCAGTCTGGGTCAAGTGAGTGCCTGAGGTCCCGGTCTTGTTCCTTGTGGGGGAAAAAAAAATAGTAATAACAGTTTCAAAGCTGTGGGGCAGCTTTGTCAGCAGTGCCAGCAGAAAAGGAGCAAAGTCTGACCATAGTGGGATGATAAAGCTTTTCCACCCCTTCTTCACCTGTGGGCTGCATGTACCCTCCAGGTTGCGTGAGGCAGGTTACACGAGTCCAAAATTAGGAGTTGCCCTTGAAAATCCTGTCCGCTGGTCAAGTGAGGGTATGCTCCGTTGCGCAAGCTCTTCTTGTCGGGGCCGGATGTCTTTTCTGAAAGAGGTGACTTGATGCAGAAATTACAGGGTGAAATGACATGGCCTTTGTTTCATAATAAATTGAACGAGCTGATCATAACAGTCCTTTCTGCTGTAAAATCTGTCTAGCATATGTAATACACTCACATATATTTTATGAGTGCATGAGTCTTCGCGTGTAGTTAAACTAAGCACATGTATGCAGGCATACACATATTTTATTGCTGATAGGAAATGAAACCTCAGATTAAAAGACATTAACAAAGATAAAAAGTAACAGAATCTAATTTCAATTGTCTGTGGCAGGAACCCAATTTTCAAATGATAATTACAATAATTAAAAATTCCCTTATCAACCGAAACAAAAACGCTGCACGTTGGCAGGCAGACGATGAACGAGGCAAGCACAGACTTCTCGGTACGGAAATCAATTTTCAGAAGTTCAAACAAGCCCTAGAACAATTCTGGTTTTGTTGTGCTTTTTCCTCCTGGGGGAGGAAGAGACTTTCCCCGCGCATGTACACATGTCCTTCCCCTGCTCCTTTTTTGGTCTCCTTTATCCACAAGGTCACATTAGCTGGAATAAAAATGAAAATCTCATGTAAACAAAACTATTTTGCTGTAGAAGTGCATTATGGGGAAAGTTCAAAACCATATCAGGCCTTCCCAGTTTGGGCTTTACTTCTAATTATGGATTATCTTATTTAGAATTAACAAACGCACGTGCCCAGCTTTTGGAGAATTTGCCAAAGAAGGCTCTCAAAGTGCTTTGTGCTGAGAACTCGCTTCCTGATGCCGCCTTCTGCTGTTGTCCCTGTTGTACAACTGGGGAGTTCATGAACAGAAATTGAAGTCTAATTAAAAAAAAAAAAAAAAAAAAAATCCAGATGGAAATCTTGAAAACCAACTTTTTCGCCCTGAGAAATCTCAGGTTTCTGTGCCTACCCCTTCCAAAGGTAACAGACTGCAAAGTTTGGGACTCAAGTTTTTATTTCATGCAATAGAGATCTATTGTACAGTTTTCTATTTTTTTTTTCTTTTAACAGTATTGTGATGTGCACAAACTAACAGCCTCCAGGCCCAACCTGTCAAGCTCAGTGACACCCTCAGAAAGAGATGGGACTTTAAAAAGGTCTTGTTCTTCAGCCTTAGCAGGAA
>NW_010545658.1:3329-12853 GCF_000687285.1 Phaethon lepturus
TGGGAGAATCACTTGTGATGGAGCAGAGCTTTGCTTTCTGCAGGATGCTCAGTCAAGGTCTTCAGGGAAGTTCTCGCTTCAGCCTGGTGGAGTTAGTCATCGCCTTGTCATAAACACTGGATCCAACATGATGTATTTATGAGGAGATGACAATTCTCAGCGCATGGTGAATGCATTAGTGCTCTTTAAGCAGTTTTAATTGTACCTAATGAATGTAGAGAGTCCCCAGGCAGAGTTTGGCTCTGAAATTCTTTCCAGTCTTCATTGTTGTGTGTTTGACTTCAGGATTTAGGCCAGGCTGACTTCATTTTGAGATCTTCTATTTGTGGGGGCTGCCATGTCTCATATTTTTTTATGATACAGTGAATTCACCCTCTGCCCTGAGTAAATGTTTGCACTATCAGTTCCATACTGTACAGGCTGGCACATCATACAATTACTTACTGCTCTTTCTCCTGGTGCCATCTAACTGGCTCAGAAAAATCCTACAGAAAGAGTCTCATTCTGTATTGAATTGTATGGGCTATGAGTGTAACTGCTCTAAAACCACGTTAGTTTCGTGGTGGCTGGATTCATAGA
Source organism: Phaethon lepturus (assembly GCF_000687285.1). NCBI lineage: Eukaryota > Metazoa > Chordata > Aves > Phaethontiformes > Phaethontidae > Phaethon > Phaethon lepturus. Next base: position 3,909 of record NW_010545658.1, read on the forward strand.
ATAGGATTTTCACTCCTGGGATAAGCCATTATTCATGTAATGGTCAACGAGAATTTTATTTATCGGTGCACGTACAGGAATATGAAGACAGACAGAAAACTCTGATACCCTGGTTGTTTCCTTCCTGGTTTTGAGAAATGTTGTGAGATCGGGGTGGGAAAGAAGTGTAAAAAACATTGCTAGATTGAAAGTGAGCTAGATCCAGCTTCATGCAGATCAGCGAAGTGGGGACTTGTTCTGCCGGTGTTTTTCCTTGTTGGCTTTTTCCTCCCCAGGGTATAACAACCTTAGAGACAGGAGGACACATCTCAGCCGTAACTTCCCATCCACTTGGAATCAACCTGGAGCAAATATTGCTGCAGTGTGTGACTGAAGATGTATTGTTGTTAGTAGCTTTTAATGCAAGCTTCTCTAGATCTGATCTGCAGCAGCAGACTCCCAGTTGGGTGGTGCAGCCAAGACTGTCATAACCTTCAGTTACGCTCGTCACCTCTCGAGAGAGAGTCTTGAGTCACCACAGCCCTAATGCCAGCTTTGAGGTTTCCCTGCTCCCTCTCAGCAGCCCCAAGGTGAGAGGACAAGCATCGACGAGCCCAGCCCTGCCAAGCCTTGTGGCTCCAATAGCCCCCGCTCCGCTGGCGCCATGCAGAATTGACATCTTGGTGGGAACAGCGTTGTCAGAGGGGCCAGGGCTCAGGGTGACCTCAATTTCTTGGCTCCGGTATTCAATTATTTCTGCTAGGAAAAGAATCTTTATTATTTAATAATGGCTGAGGCACTCCAAATTATTCATCAGCGCAGGAAGTGAGTTGCTGAGATGCACGGAAAGGATGTGGTTGGCGCTGGGGGGGTGATGCAGTCAGAGCCCAGCTGAAGGGAGACCTTTGTCTGCTCCACCTAAGGCCCCGTCCCAGCACAGGCAAAACCTCTTTCTGGGGTCTTGTCCAGTCGTGCAACTTGGAGAAAGATTTTTTTTATTTCTGCCGGTATCTTGGGTTTAAGCTGGTGAATTAATTTTTAGGAGGAGCCCAGGTGATAACTGAACCTGACCCTATCGGTGGGGTGGCCCTGTGCTCTCGTGGGTGTTAGAGGGCTGGGATACACACCAGGCTGGGCTCTGGGGCTCTTCCCTGTGGGCACGTATAACCCATACCCAGACTGTCAGTGCCTCTATTGTTGGTTGTTTTTTTCTTGCTTACCTAGAGATCCTGGCAGTATGCCTATTCTGCGGGAAGGTGTCTGCTGGGTTGCACAAGCAGCTCTGACCCACACTATTTCCCTCCATTGGCAATAATAAGCATCCTAATTTTTAGGCAGAGGGGCATGGGGGTTCTACCCAGAGCTCCCCTAGCTGGTATTTGTACGGCAGAGCAGTGGTGTGCTGCGAGGTGCTGCTGAATTGGTGCAAATCTGTGCTGGTGTAAGTGTCCCCTGCCCACACATTGCAAATAATATTTTTCTGCTCAAGTCAGAAGGTGAACCTGTAAAATGCTGGAGCTGTTTTGTTGAAAGTACCATACCTTCGCGTCTGAAAAGAAAAAGCATCCTTGCTTGCATATTTAATTGCCAAATTATCATATAAATGTCACATTACTTAGGATGCCAGAACTCACTGATATTTTAAATGTTTCCATGTTTTAATTCCTTGCAAGTCAACCTTTGCAAACCTAATTACAAGGGGAAAATCACTGATGGCATTTTCTTCGCCATGTTTGGAGCTGAAGGGAGTTTCCTGAGACTGTCAGAAATTTTCAACTGATTTTTTTCCACCGGCCCCTTTCTTGGTAGTGACAGGAGTTCTTCCTGCTGCTCCTCACTGGGATAAGATGGATTAATGTCAGCAAAAACCATGGAGTGGCAACAACAGAACACACTTGCATATTTGGGTTAGTTCTCCAAAATTATTCCTGCAAAATAACCCAAAAATAAACAGAAAAGCCCATGCAGAGTTGAAAGCCTTGGGGAGGTTTCATGCAAAACAGCTTTCCACTTCAACATTTCCTTCAATTGTATTGTAAAAGCAGCTGTCTAAAAAGGATCAAAATCAAAGTGAAATATTTCAGTGTCGCACAGAGTGGTTTTTGACATTTCCAGTGCATTGACAACCGCACGCTTTCAAGTCAGTCTAATATTTATATTAACGCTTACAAATACACACTTGCTGCTGTCCCTCTACTCACTTCTGCATGCGCCAAGCCCGCAGGTCCGTGGTCCTCGGGACCGGCGCGCGGGGCTTTGTACCACCCTGTACCAGCTCTCCTTAGGGACAGACCCTAAGGAGACGCATTCGTGAGCTGTGGAAATCCTTCGGTAACTGTCCTCAAACGTGATGGGCATGGTTCATGCTCCCGTAACGCCGCTCTCCCAGAAGCGTGGGGCACCTCTTGGTGGTGCAGAGGACTGCAGGAAGGACGTCAATCCTTCCGCCCTGGGAAGTCCAGCCAGCTCTGCCCAGGTCTGTTGGAAGGGACAGTCCTTAGCCCCTCTAATGCTGTTTGGAGCGTGGGGGCACATGCTTCAGCCCTTGCTGTAAAAGAAAACAGCTGGGGGACGATCCGTTCCACGTCCTGTGCCTCACGGGGCTGCTTTAGCAGCTGCGTTTCAGAACTGAGCTGCCTCCGGAGCAGCGGGTACTTCTGTCGCCTCTTCAAGTATTACGTCTAAGCACGCTCCCGTCTCCTGTTCGCGCAGGGATGGGGAGTCGGAGAGCAGAGGATGCTTCCCAAAATCCCATCGTGAGGCGGAGGCAGGACTGGAAATCGGCTCCTGGTGCTATGGATGCATGAGGAACAGCCGCGTGTGGTGCCTAGGGTCTTCGGAGGATGCCGTAAGGTTTTGCCCTCAACCTCAATCTCGGTTTCCCTGTTGCAAGCAGCGTCTTGTTTCAGGGCCGTGCTGATCTCCCGGAGCACCTCTCGCCAGTGGCAGCTTTGGGGCTGGAGCTCCCGATTTCCAGCTGCTTGGTGTAGCGCAGCTAATGCTGCCAACCCTTCCCTCCCTTGTACTTTCTGGGAGCAAGGTGGTAGTACAGCACTGGCTTTTCTAACCTCTTAATGTTCCTGGGTTTTTTCCTGATTTTTTTTCGCCCCCCCTAGCCTGAGGCAGAGGAAACAAACTCTAATCCAGACATTTCAGACTACACAGCCAAGGTTAATAATCCAGTGACATCTGAATTGCACGTACTCTAAATAATCAACATCTTTCCAAAGAGCTGCTGAAGGATTTAGAACAGGCTAATTACAGAAATATGAAAGGGAAATGGCCCCATTGATTCAGCACGTTGCTAAACAGAAAGGCAATTTCATAAAAGACTGGGGGCAACACTCTGATGTGCAAAACTGCGTGGATAAAATGTATGTATGCAATGCAAAGTTTAGGAAACAACAATCTTATTTCTGCTTTCATGTTTTTTCCCTTCTTAGTGAAAATCATGTCTCAACTTCTTACTCTTAAAGAGCAAAACTAGTCCAAAGCGGTGACACTCAAATTTCCAGTCAGTTTCACTTAGGTCTGTCCTAAGGTCCATCCAGCCTGCTTGGACGTTCAGAGCAGAGGCTTTGACTGCTGGAGATCAGGGACTTGATCCCGGCCTTCTCAGGCCTTCTGGACACCTTGATCAAGGCTTTTTTGTTTGCTTGGGGTTTTGTGTGGTGGTTTGGGTTTGGTGGCTTGGGAGATTTGGTTCCTTTGCTTTCCCTCCCGCCTCTTGTTGAAGCCACTGTGATCTCGGATCACTTTTGCCTCCACTTGAATGCGTTCCCCTCGCTGTGGTGAGAGCAGGGTCTCCTCCAGCAGAAGGGCTGCCCGCTCACTCTGCCCCTGCCCGGACTCCACCGGCCCGACCCTGACCCAAACCAGTGCAGCACCAGCATGGAGCAAGTCCTTCAGCCTCAGCCCTGAGCAGAGCCTGCATCCAGCCTGGGGCTGGGCGAGGAGCCGTGAGCTGCTCCCTCCTGTGGGACCATATCAGTGGGGACAGGACCCCCAGCTGTGCGGTGATGGGGGTCCCGTTGCTCTTGCTTTGTCCCTGTAGGTCAGCAAGCCGGGAAGGGGTCGGGGCTGCACGCTGGGCTCAGGCTCCGAGGGTCTTTCAGGCATCGTTCAGGAGCATAAAATGTCTTTGTTAATGAAGCACTTAAGACTGCAGAGCCTGGAGGGAGAAAAATAGGTCTATATATAGCGACAGGCACTCTAAGAGCTGAGAAAGGGAATATGTCTGTTAGAAAATGCCAGCTATTGACTGCTGAGATGTGGTGGACACGTGGAGGGTCAGACCCTGACCACTGATTTAAACCGTGGCAGGAGGGAGGGACCGGTGCTAGTGTACCGTGGTGTTCCCAGCCCCACAAAGAGCTCGCTAAAGACCTCAGTGGCAACAGCTTTGGGAAGCGAAGGACCCAGCCACTTTCACCCTGGTGTCCCCAGCCTCTGGGTTCCATTTGCACACCCGTGACATGGGCTTTGTCTTGGCCAGGCTGAGCAACGCTGCCTGTGTGGGACTGTGCAGCTGCGACTCCGCATGCTCAGGCTCCCTGAGACAGTGTCCATAAACGTGGCTAATTATTGCATAACGAATAGTACATCTTTGTGGAAATCTCAGTTACAAAAATGCTGCGCTTTTTTTTTCCCCCCTTCTCTTCCAAGCACAACTCCGAAAGACGATGTAGAGAGCTTGCGTTCGCTTGTTCTGGCAACGAGGCTTTGCGCGACGCTGCGAGGACGGGTCGCTGCGAGTCCATCTCCTGCTGAGTCTGCTCCCTCTCGGGCAGCGCAGAGATGCAGCTCCCACAGTGGGGGCCTGCCTTTGCAGCCCATTCCTCTACAACAGGGCAAGCAAGAGATGCATGTGGTTGCCCTCAAGCTTTATATTGGATTGTGGACGTAATGGAGCCCTGACATTTCAGCCAAGAGCTGAGGCATTTTAAGCTGTGTGCAGGGAAAATTAAGGTCTTTGCACTTTCTATCAATGATATTGCAAAGAGTAGGAAGCCAGGTGAGGTTCCTTATGGCCCAAAAGCTGCGCGCAGAACTTCACACTTCCATTTCCAATTTCCATTTTTAACGGTCTGTCATTCCAAAATGTTTACATGAAATGGGGGGGCAGGAAGCAAGAAACAGGAGAGCTAGAGAAATAAACCTTGCAAACATACACACTTCTTACTTGGGCCTTTTTTATTCCTTTGCAACTCCACCAACTTCACTGAAGACACATCTGAATTACACAGGTCTGGGTGAGAGTATGGGGCACCAGTCCTTACGGCCCAACACAGGTTCTTGTAGGATAACAAAGAAAATGCTCAAACAAGTCACCAAAGCTCATGTAAGGCCAAAAATGAAGGTAGGCTGGGTATAAAACCAGAGTATTTTTGCTTGTGCCTATTTCTGTTCACATTATTACTGTAAAAGCCTCTTAATTACTGGAAGGAATCTTGTAATAGTCCTTTTGGTGGAATGCTGCATTGTTAGCTCATTTGGACAAAGAGAGTTATATTATGAGCAATCTGAAATCTATTATAGCAAAGTTCTTCTTTGAAATAGAGATGGAGATGGGGACAGCCAAGCTTTGTGTGACTGCCCTCCTTCTGCTATTTGATGGTCTAATGCTGTCAGAGACTTTGTGCTATTGTTCAGGAAGCAGGAGCATGTGATTTTTTGCATTTACTCAGGAAGCAGGAGCATGTGATTTTTTGCATTTACTTCATGGTCTAAATTCTGACGGGTCCTTTGATCCTGCTGACGTTCTCAGCTCTGACTTGCTCTTCTGCTGGTTCAGCTTAACTTCATTGTGCCCATTGCTCTGGCCTTCTCTGGCCCTGTGCTTCTCTGGGAAGCTGCATGGTTAGGGGATGTACCTCCTCAAGGACTAGGAGGTCAACCAAGGTCTTAGGAAGAAGTTTCTCTCCCAAAAAGCTTGTCTTGTAACTGCCAGCCCCAAATGCTTCATGTGGTACCTACCATCTGGTACCCCCCGCAGACCTCTACTGGAGGGTAGAGGCAAAGCAAAGCAATTCTGGTCTGTCCAGAGGTTTTAGCACTGCTGACTCCCGAGTTACCTTAGCAAGGAGCAGAGCAGAAAGGAGTGAAATACCCTCCCACAGCCCCTCCAGGACCTCTCAGCTGGGGTATGGTGCCCAGATCCCATTCCTTCCCTTCTCCCAGGAGATTCTCCCACTGGCCTGGAGCCTGAGCAGTTTTGTGGGTCTGCACAAGACACAAGCCATTTTGTGTAACTTGGTTTTTCAGCTGCCGTAACTTTGGTCAGGCTTTCGTCTTGAATGACAAAGATGAAGTGACCCACCAGAGTCCTCACCTGCTGCTTTGAGAGCCTCTTCTGCACCTTCGGCTTTGCAGTCTCAGTGGCAAACTGATCTTCTCACCTCGGCGCAAAACGATCTTGTGTGGAGGGATGGGGTTTGTGCGGGACAGGGCTACGCCCAAGAGAAGATACCCCTGCAAAAATCAGAGACGGCTGGCTGGGAGAGCATGCACAGTGCTGTGTGAAAGTCAGGAGGGGAGCCTGGCCCGGCCAGGAGGCAAGAGTAGCCCAGATATGAATTGCAAAGAGAATGGAACTTTGATTTTTCTGTCAGCCGGTGTGCTCTGCACTCCTGGCACCCTGCTGATAAGCTTGTCTTAATGGCAATGGGATACAAAGCTATATTGACCGTGTTTCCAGGCTGCCTGTCTCAAAGGGAAAGCTCTGCATTCCCCAAGTTTTATGACTTGAAGCTGTCAGGCAGTGAGGGGGGAGAAGGGGAAAGCTGTGATGGATTCATTCTTCTCCCTTATCCAGTGGCTACACTGCACCTTCCGCAAATATCAGCATCTTGAAACACTGCGGGGAAAGACAGAGGAGAAAGAGCGAGCCCCAGATAAATCACCAGGGTTTGCAAGGCTTTATTGCAAACGACAACAGGACCCGAAAGGGTCTTTATCTTTCCCCTCCGCTTGACTCTGTTACGCTTTCTCCTCACCTTCCTTCTGTCCTGTTCCCACTCTCACTTGTTTGTTATTACCATTAACAACTATTAATTAGGAGACTTAGTTATAGGTCAGAATTCGCTTGGTGCTGCAGGAATTCAGAGTATGTCATCTGTGTGTTTCCTCCTTCCCCCCGTAGCGTCGTCTCCCTTCCCCAGAGCATCCCTTGGGTCCCTGCCCCACCTCGGGTCCCTGCCCCATCCCTCGGGTCCCTGCCCCACCTGCCCCCTCCTGAGCCTGATTGCTGCCTGTCTCTGCCCACCTGTGGGAGATGCCCTCGCTCGGGGTCACGGCGCAGACACCGACTGGGATCGGGGCTCTTCAAGGCTGGATCTGGGCAGGAGACAGCCTGGAGTTGGACAAGTCGCACATCGGGCCAGCTCAGCACTCGCCGTTAGAAAACAGCCTGCGTGGGCTGAAGCTCATCCGGTCCATTTTCGAGTCTTAAAAATTTCAAATAGCCACAGGACTGAAGGTGAAAATGCTTTAAGGAAAACAGGTATAAAAGTCATGATGTCGGGAGCCTTCCAGTGCTGCTGTGAGCTGGGGCAGTAATACAGCGAGTGATGGTGGTGATGAACACTCCTGGAGGAAGCAGCCTGTCCCTTGAGGGACTGCTGAGGACAGGAGACCCAGCAGGAACCAAAACCCTGGGACCCGCCATCTCCGCACCACCGGGGGAAGGAAAATGCACAGCTATAAAAGCCTTTAGAGCTGCGGCAAACACTAAACTGCCTTTGCAGGGCTCTCAGCTGAGTTACACAATTGGGGTGGATTTATGTTTTCCAGGGCTGGACCCAGACTAGAAACCCTAAATTAAATTATTTATTCTGAAGCCTTTGTTTTCCTTGGGGAGACACGTGTAATGTGTGGTGCCGTGTTTTGGGGAGGGTCGCAGGGGCTGGGCAGCTTCTGAACTGCAGCACACAAATTGCCTAAAGCTTTTACGTTGCTTTGTTACTGGAGGAGGATTGGAGGCAGATTAAACTGATTAGGGTTTGGGATATCAGATACCTGCAAAAAAAAAAAAAAAAACAAAACCCCACAATCAACCCAGGAACGTGAAAAGGACCGAATTCTGCAAAATGCTGAGTCCTTCCTCTGTCACCTTTGCTGAGTTTCCAGGGCACCAAGCTCTGATTGTCATTGGGGTTTATGTTACGGACAAAAGCTCTAATGAGATCTCGCTCTGGTCTGTTGAAACGCTATCTCTGTCTAAAAGGAGAGGCGATCTCTTTTCCTGGAGCCCAACTCCACAAAGTCTCCGGTGGGAATGGAGAAAACCCAGAAACATAAGGACTGGGTTTTCACCAACCGAAAGCAGCTGGTGTACAGCAAGCCCGAGGCTGGAGCCGCGCGGAGGTTTGAGGCACTTGTTCCCTATGAGGTCTTACAGGGTGGTTTGGCATCGCCCAGGGCGATGGAAGGAGCCGATCCCGGATCCAGATCTGTTGGTGGCGGGTCCAGGTCCATCTTCCTGGCTGCCTGGATCCACCCTTTAGAAGACCCAAGAGGATCTGAAGCAGTTTTTAAATTTTGTAGGCAGGATTTGTGAGTGGGAAATGCTTTTAATTTGGATTGATTAGCATGAACTGTGAGTTTTCTCATTGGCTGTGTCCTGCAAATCTCTCTCTTGCCTCTCATGTCTGTCCTTTTTCTCCCAAAAGGAGAAAAAAAAATGGGGGGGAAATAAAACCCCAGCGAATCTACTTTAACATATGTAAATCCATCTCTGCCATCTAATTTCGGCAAAAAGCTTCAGCTGAAGTAGAGTGGTTTCAAAACCGGACCTTCTTCTTACCCCCTCTTACACGCGGAATTTCCTGACGGGTTTTATTAATCGGCGCAGAGGACGTACCGCTTGCAAGCTGTATTTACGGGTATTTGTATTAGAGCAAGAGCTGCGCGCGCCGCGGGCTTGGCTCGCCCCGGCGCGCTCACGCCTTGCGCGGAGCAGCGATTTC
>NW_010545659.1:0-13689 GCF_000687285.1 Phaethon lepturus
CACGAGGCAGGCAGCCAGAGAAAGCCCCTGGTTTTGAAGCGCCATGTGTGGGCCTAAAGGTTGGCGCGACAGGGACTGTCAACATGCCACGTCAAAGCCAACCAGGAATTTGAGGTTCCCTCACCCCGACGCCTTTTCAAGCGACCCTAGCGGTACGATCGCGATCTGTCGGTTCCCCTTGTTATCTATGTGAGAAGCCTATTGCCATTAAAATCAAATCTCATAATGTCAGAGTTTTGCCTCGGGAATGTGCAGGTGCTTTGTTTATTTCTTACCTAAAGGTGGTAATGTTAGTATGCAGGTATTCAAAGTGTGCAAAATACCACCACTTTAAATTTCCACAGGACTATTTCTTGGCCAAAAATGAGAATGCGGTGAAATTATCTTTGTCTATTATAAACACACCAAATTTAATTTTTCTCTAGGAGCCTTTTGTTGGTCATAAATATGAATATTAGCACACAGGAATCACTGCCAGTTCTCTTGCACTCTCATTAATACTCATCAAAAGAAAATCAGACAACCTTATGACTTTTCTATCTCTTTGTTGGACCGTGACCATGGAAGTAGAAAAAGGCTAAGAAAATATAATTTCTCACCACTTTTGTGACACTACTGCCAGCAGAGTTCTGGCTTTGTGAACAGACACTTCCCCTTGAAGTCTCGTGTTTGATGAGATTGACCTTACTCTGCGTGCTGTCCTGTTCCCGTTCCCCGCGGCCCAAGGAGTGCAGGCAGACCCGTGAAAGCCAAAGCGGAGCCGTACCCATGGGAACAAAGGGCTGGGCCGTCACCCGGTGAAAGGCAAATAGAGGAGCCTGGTGGGAGGCAACGTGCCAAGGCACCAAGCAGATTTTGAGGGACCTGGGTTCAAGGTCTGCCCTTGGCTCGCTGCACGAACGGCTGCCCCTGCTGGCTTCTGCTTACAGCAAACGGGGGTGCTGCCGCCTGCTATCGCTGTGCCAAAGAGATTTCAAACAAAAGGCTTAGGCTGTTTTGCAAAATTGCCTCAGAGATTAAATCAGAGTTATTAAATGTTTTTCTTTTTTTTTTATGAAGAAGCACATGGAGATCAATACACTGGAGAACAGTCAGTAGCCCAGTGCAGATGCTTGGGCAGAGTGAAGGAGAGGAGGGATTCTGGTGCAGACCTGCATTTTAATTAAATGATCAGACCAGCCAAATACTCCAGCGTTGTTTATTTTCACTCTGATCCTCTTGGACTGAAGAAAAATGTTTTAAACTGATTCCTAAGAACTGTTGAGCTAACCCTGTTACGTGCTTGTGGATCTGCATAGGAAAAACATCATGTGAGGACCTTACGCTGTGACTGTATCAGAGTTTGTGAAGCAATTTCATGACGAGCCTTCCAGCACGGTGAAGATGGACAGTTTATCACCCACTGAAAACAATCCCACACAGCAAGATGTCTTGTGTGCCGTATCCGCAGAGCAGCTGTGATTTTCAGTGAGAGCAGCTTCTGTCACATCTGGAGAAACTTCACTCTGTCCACCAACCCCTCCATCTACCCCCAGGGGCAGTGGCTGTACTGGACGGCAGCTGAGAACAAGCTCTATTACGAGCATGCAAAACCTTTGGATAACTACCTAACCACCTCCTCTATCATGCGGTCCCAACAAATTTCGTGCAGTTGTTATAAAACTTCACAATATTAATTATTTCTCTAAAACCTAAACTCATGAAATCATGGTTGGGTTTTTTTTTCTTTTTTCCAGAAAATGTCAGCCTTTGGGTTTATTTGCTGTGAGCAATTTGTTACTCATGGTTTCTGAGACAAACTTTAAAAACAGTGGTGAGTCTATCACTCAGGCTGGAAGGGCGGGAGATAATTAAAAGGAGAACCCACAGTAGTTTGGGCACACATCCCCAGGAGGGTATCACATCTCTGCGCGGCCAGGCCAGGGGACGAGGGGGACAGGGTCACACAGGCAGGGTGACAGCAGTCACCTGCTGGGTGCCCTCCGGGAGGGGATCGGACTCTGCAGTGCCCGCGGCAGCCTTGCCTGCATTTCGGGGCAGCCCACCGACTTTTTCCCAGTTTTCAAAAGGTAACAAAAAGGTGGATTGCACTAATAATGGATATTTACACTCGGTTTTCCCCTTTATTTCTCTGTATGTTTAAGTAAGAGAGCAAGATGGTTAATGTCTGTCACAGTCATAGGAGGTGAGTGGAGCTATGTGCTTTCACACCTCCAAGAACTCGCTGAATGACACGCAGTGACATGATTATCAATCTCTAGCCACCTAGGTGTCTTTATTACATTAAAATGAACACAGCAAAATTTGATAAACCAGTCAGGAGCCCTGAGGTTAATACACATCCCAGAGATCTTGTACTTTGGAAAATGAGTGTTTCTTTTTAAACTTACTTTGGAAAAACCCCAAGGGTTTGTTAACAAATAACTTGATTTATAGAAGAAGTAACTGGCTCATTGCTGCAATGACACAGGGATTTATTCTAACCATATTTCAGATATCTCTGATTTGTAGTATTGCTGTGTCGGTGACATAGGTTTTCATATTTTTCTTGTCTTCTTGCAACTATTAATTTTCTTTGTTGCTTAAGGTTCTTTTTAATATTTGTGGTTATTTTCCTTTTTATGTGTTTGGATTCGTGGTGGTGGTAAGGACTGTACTTTTTTTTGAGTCAAAATATTTTCCAGAGAGGGAGAAAACAGCAGGAAAATGCCAAGAAAATGCCAAAAACCTCAAAGGCAGAAAAAAAAAAAAAAAAAAAGAAAGAAAACTCACAGCCCCTCCCCTCAGCTCTGACTTTTCAGCTCTCCAGGATACTGAACAGTTGGTTACTCCTCACTCTGACGTACCTTTAGGGCTCCAACCCAGCGATGGTTCGCACGCCTGCCACGTTTCAACGGATTATAATTCTGCTACAGCACTCTTCTCGTAAGTGACAGACTTAAGGACTGGGGCTCGGAGCTAGCTGTAGAGAAGTACTTAGGAGCCTCAGGTGGCTCGTGGGGAAGCCAGGACCTTCCGAGCTGAATCACTCACCCCAGGAAGCTGCTCCGGTGGCTCAGCCAAGGTGATGTTGGGCACCCCGGGCACCCCCACTGCTTGACTCTGGCTAGAAACGAGGGTGCCCAGCCAGGCGTTTGGAAGAAAGGCTGTAACATGCCTCCTCCACTACATTCTTTGGGTGAGAATAAGCCTCCTAAAGGAAAGGGCTGAAGCTGTTCCTTACTGGCTTGTGCTGAGCACAGCATCTGGGGTGGGATGGCTCCTGGTTTTCCTCCCCCAGCCCTGGCTGCCTCTGGACCTACTCTGCTCCAAACTCGTGGTCCTGCTCAAAGAGCATTAAAAGTAGCCTATACAGAGCCTAAATCTTTAGGCAGAGTCCTTCCTTACCTGCATCTTCCTCCTGCATTTATGTAACCATGCTGCAGGAGAGAACTCTCTTTGGAAGTGTTATTCGTAATAAAAGAAAGTTAGAAATCAGCGATTCAATTGTAAAGAAGTGTGGGAATTTAAAAAAAAAAAAAAAAAAATCCAGGCAGTGCAAAACAGAAACCTCAGCATGCTGTTTATTCAGGGCTGGCAACTCATACCTGCTTTATTGGTTTAAAGCACAACAGTCAGTCGCAGGGTATTGTTCAGCAGCTGGGCCGTGTGTTGAAGTGAAACTCCAAGGCCAAGGGAAGTGTGGCAACATTACAGAGAGAACTAAGAGGGAGATTATGAGAAAAGGATAAGGAGTTGGCTTTTATGAAGGAAATTTTGAAAGGGGCGCACAAGGGATTGGCCATAAGAAATTCAGAGTGTATTAACTTGGGTCCTCAGATGACTGTGTCAAAAAAGGAGAATGAGAAAGAAAGAGAATTTAACCTTTGAACTTGGAAAAGAGGGAATGAGAGTATCGAAATGTAACCCAAGGTCATGGGCTGCTAAAGGACATTTAAAACAAAAGATGTACTCTTTGAAAGACATTATTTAAAGCTAATAATGAACTTAAGAATAAACAAACAAGCAACAGCTGGGATTGTCACAAATGAAACGAAAGTACAAAATGAGGTTGCCGGTGTGATTTTATTAGCAGAGAAAGATGGGTTAAACTGCAAGAATGAAAAGAGAAGAGGAAAACCTAATCAGCATGAAAGGAACAAATATGAAACTCTGAGTGCTCAGCTGTCTTTGAAGGCAAAATTAAAAATTTAAAGAGAAGAGAGAATTTACAAAGCACAGAGCTGTAGTATAAATACTTGTCATTGACATCTCATTTCATGTTGGGCTTAGCTGCTTCCTTGTCTGCTTAACATATATGCCACCTCAGGATGGGACTTCTACCCTTAACCTGAGCAAGGCAAAAGGGGAGGGGGAGAAGCAGATGCGAGGGCACAGTTCCACACGGGAGGATGAAGAGGGGGGTCCCCTGCTTGCTCGTGCTGCATCAGTGACCCCTTGGAACGTGTGCCCTGCCTGGCCCCCGCATGGTTCAGACCAAGGGCGGGTGAGGGCAGACCTGTGGCTCTGTGGGCACATCTGCTGTGGCAGAAGCAGCAAAGACAAAGGAGATGGAGAAACCCTCCCAAACATCTGGAACAAGACACCACAGCTTAGGAAACTTTGGGGTACTGGAATATGGACATAGGTGGTTATGAAATAGCTGGGTATTGTTCTCCTAAGCCATAACACTGAGGTTCAAAACTTTCTTGTGTGCACATAACAAGTGGTGCAGGCTGTGGAAGATCCAGCAGTGTATAAGCTTTTTAATGCAGGCTATTATAATTACTTTAAAAATTGTTTTAATATCCTTCAGTGTGTGGTGCCTTATTGGCCTAAGAATGCAAAGCAAGCTTAATACTTTCTATCCAAAAGTAAAAAAAAAAGGCTTTACCAATTCTTACAGTTATTTGCATAACCTTTTCAGAAATGCTCTGTTTTCTTTCTCTTTGCCTTTTGTTTACTTTGAGGTTTGTAGGTTTTTTTAATGAGTAGTAGTTTTTGAAATACAAGAAAGTCATTTTTAAGAAACAAACATGAAGTGTTTTACACTTTTGAAGAGTAAATTGTTAAAGCAAACTTTTATTCAAACAACATGAAGCTCTTGTTAACAAAAGGTCAGCTTGGTCTGTGGCAACTTGGATGAAGATTTAAATGTCACAGTACCAGAGCTTGTGCTTGCTGCTAACCCAGCTTTCACATTTTTGGTTTTGCACTGTTGTTTCCCAGTAGGGATGGAAGTATTTGTGTATGAGAAAGAGACCACGGCTAATACTATGGGCTAAATCCCAAGGAAGGCTAATTAGCCTGTTTGATCATACTACCACCATAGGTGTTTTCACTGACTGCAGCACTGAGGCAGCTAGAGGAAGTTCAAGAACTTAAAATGTGTATGTATTTTGTTTCCTAACACCCTTGTGTGTCAGAGATGGGTCTAACTGATGCTAAGGTGACAGCTGCCCATTTTGGGAAAGGAATATGCAAGGGACATGCTTGTCTCCCATCATCTGGATCGGTCTTGATATCTGAAGAGCCTCATGTTCATGTGTAATCAAACATGAGAAATGAGAAATGAGACATTTCTGAGACAAGGTATTGTTAAACCGAAAATAAACCTAAACCCACTTTTTTTTCCCCTAGTTAACATTTTAGAATATATTTCATAGCTGAAATATTTCAATTTATTATTCTAATTTCCAGGTCAATACAATAACATCCAATACTTTGAAAACTCAAATGATAAATAAAGAAATTGCTCTGCAGAGCCTCTCTGCCAAGCTGCTCAAGAAACAGCTGTCCAGCTCATGATGTTATATGAAACAGTATGAAAAAGAAACCCAAAACAAAGAAGAGATTAAACAGAAGAAAAGACAAACAAAGGGACCCGCTTACTTAAAGCTTGGACTTTTCATTCTGGGTGAAATTCCAATATTTTGAAGCTTTAGTTTTCAGTAGGAATGAGGACTGACAATATTACATTTTCCATTAAAAGGGAAGGTATTAAGAGTTTCTTTGGAAAAATACAACCAAATCTTTCTGAAACAACATGAAATGTTCTCCTGAGCAGCCATGCTTCAGGTTCTACCAGCTGTTTGGGGTGCGTAGTCCCAAAACTTGCAGCCTCAGGATCCCAGCACTTGGAAGATGTTGGGGCCTTTTTGGTCAGGAGAGTCCCCAAGTCCTGGGTTCCCTCCTCCAAGGATGGTGCCACCCATGTCTCCCCCACAAGTCCCAAGTGCCTTTGCACAACCTTCCACCACGTAGGTAACTTGGCAAATTATCCAAACATGAGGCAGATTTAGGAAGGGATAGACGGTTACAACAACCATACAAAATACTTGTGTACACCAACCCATGAGCATTTTTCTTATGTGACTGCTTACTGTTGCAAAAACACAATCATATTAGCACTGTGATCACTATTATTTTGCAATAATTACAGTAATATTTTCAGTACTTCTGTTGTAACTATTGCAACCAACTTCTCTCCTCATGAAACTGCAGAGACTGTGTAGCCCATCAGTGGCAACTCGGAGTTCAGGGTCCAGTCAACTCCACTAGTGTGAGTTGTAAATTATGTCCAGGGAATATTTGGTTATTCTTACACACTAATGTTTGAATTTCAGTGTTACTCTCTTTCCCGGGACCATCAACCTACTTTTTAAAAAATACCCTCGAAGTACCATTTCAGCATGAAAGAGTGATTTTCAAATGTAAATAGGTTGTGTGTAAAATTTCATCTTTCTGATAAAATGGAATTTCCATTACAAAGTTTAACTACAATTATTCAACACAAAATTGTTAGCCACAGCATCCTCCTTTCCAAACCACATCCTCCCTTCCAACTACTAATCTGCAACTGTAGTAAGTTTAACATTCCCTGAAAATATGTGCAAATAGAATAATAGTTCCAGTTAATAGTTGAGCAGTATAGTTCAGTGTGAAGTTTAGTATTTTCCTCTCTCCATTTTCTACCAATTCATCACACAAAACAGAAAGTATCTGGTTACATGGATTAGCTGTTGCTGCTTTTTCATGACATTTTGTTAGTGCATTTTTCTATGATTGTACTTTATGATTGCACCGTCTTTTTAATATTTTGCTAATCAGTAGTTGTTGAATAATAAATTATATCTCTCATATCTTATTTTCATAGTGCTTGTCATATGTCTTTTTTTCAGGTTTTCATTTGGGACTATGCTTGATGAAATGTAAAACTTGCCATTTTAATGTTATGATCGTTACTTGTAATCAAAAGTATATCACACACTTTTCAGGACAGACTCTAAATCACAAGAGTTCAACTGCATTGATGTGCTCATTGATGAGCCTACCTAATAATATTATCTTCCTATGATAAATAGTGTAAAATTGCTAAGAAGATGGTACTGTGGGTTAAAATTATTTCCATTGGTAAACATGCTAGAAGAGGGCCTGACCATATAAAAACCTGCATGGGACAAACTGTAAGATGGAGGAACAAGCCCCGAGGGTGACAGTCTTGCTGTCTGGCAGAACATGCCCAGAGCAAGCCAGGTTCATAAGCTGGGGCCCACAGGCCAGGTGTCACCCAGGCCAGGTGTCACCCAGCCCAGGCAAGGTCCAGAAACAGGAGAGACCTCAGCCTCCTCCCTCCTGGTCCAGGTGGCACCAACAGTTACACGGATGCAGCTCTGGCTTTTCAGTCATCTCTTTACGGCCCAGGGGCAAACCAATACAAATCTCAGTTCAACTCTCAGTCCAGCCTGGATTTTTGTCCCCGTTTGAAATTGCCCCTGAGCCATTCTCTGCTTGGGAAATGGTCCTTGTGCTGTTTTTCTGGACTGAGTTCAACAATGAGTTTTTCCCAGAACCATGGTCTTTTTGGCCATGTTGACACAAAACAGCTCTATCAGATGCAAAACATAGGAGAGCATCTCTTGGCCCTGTTTTCTCTTCTCTCTAAATATGGGCACAATATAGCTGTTTTGGCAGAACTGTTCTGGCTGGTATCAGAGTGGTTTTGAATCCCATCCACAGGTTATCCCTCAGATTATTTGCTTTTTGAGACCTAAGTACGTATATGAAGAAGCCTGCAGAGCGCTCCTTTAGCTTTCCCTCAGTTGAGGCTTCCAAGAATGACTTTCTGGGAAACTATGAAGATCAGGATAAAACACAGTATTTTGGTAGGAAAAAAAACCTATCGATGGTGCACTTGTAATGAGCATGACAAATCTTACCTAAAAATTGAGGCACACAGATTAATACATGGTACCATTGTAAGATATGGCCCAAGGCACCAGTAAGTTTTTATAAGTGTTTAAAGAAGTTTCTGAGAAGCATTTGACCTCTGTGGTAGCTGTGACTGTTTTTCATGGTTCTGCATCAGACCCTTCAACCATGGTCAGTGATTCTACTTTTGCACTCCTTTTCATCCTTCAATGTTATCTGCAGTTTTGTGATGGCAAGATTTCACAGAGTAGAAACAAATAATCTAAATTAATATCCTAGTTTAAAAATATGTTTTATGGTAAAGAATGTGAAAGAATTCACTGTTAGGCGTTGCATTGTAGAGCGAGAGTGATGCTCCCCATATCCTGTATTTTCACCTTTCTGCTCCAAGCAGGAGTTCTTTCAAGTACGATCATTAATTTGAAATAAGCGACTGAACTGGGAAGGCGTATCTAAAGTACGTAGATATTTCCAGTCATGCTAGACAGTATTGCTACATCTCAGCTTGGGAGAGTTCGACTCGAGTGAAGTTTTATATATGGTTTCATACACATTTCTTGCACATGACTAAAAGAAGACCTTTTGCTTCTCTCTACTGAAAAGTGCACATGGTGTAAACATTGTTTTCCCAACAATTAAAGTGAAGCAAGAGATCCCTCACTAGATATATTGCTAACAATCAGTTGGCAGAAGGTAGGAAACCTACAGACTGTACTTCTATGTAGTTCTGTTGGCCCTGTTTGCCTCACAAAAATAGCACTCCACAAATCATATACAAAGAGATAATGATCTGTCCATAACAAGGGCGTGTATAATCAAACTTCCACTTTCAGCCAGCATAAAACATGGAGAGTTTGGACAGCCTTGTTTGTTTAGTAAGTTTGCCAGTAAATGTAGCTTGGATAGAATAGTAATGACCCAAACACAAGGGAAAAAAACCATTAAGATTATTTTCTGGGCATTGTTGCTCCTGCTGCTGGATAAGCAGG
Source organism: Phaethon lepturus (assembly GCF_000687285.1). Classification (NCBI taxonomy): domain Eukaryota; kingdom Metazoa; phylum Chordata; class Aves; order Phaethontiformes; family Phaethontidae; genus Phaethon; species Phaethon lepturus. Next base: position 9,180 of record NW_010545659.1, read on the forward strand.
CACTGGATCAACTGGTTTCCAGCTTGTGGAGTCCTTTGTCCTGTGCAAGGGACTGAAATGTTAGAGAATTGTTCCCACTGTCATTTAATGTTTTTCTTAACTTTCTGTAATATATGAAAGTTACATAAAGTGTCCTACAAAGTTGCAGACAGTATGTGTGCTGTTAGATGCACGCCTACGCTTCACACACGGGCAGATGTCCTGTTAGGATTTTTCTAAAGGCAGTTGCAATTACGTGCCTTGCATTTGTGATACAAAATGTGTCTGACATTTCTTTCCCTGAGCTGCAGTGTCTGGCTTTGCAATTCCACTACCTTACTGGTAAGCGAAAACTAAGGTTGACACAGAACAAGACAAACGCGCCTCTTACTTCTATGCTGATCGTAATAGATCTTTCCTAGAAACCCTGCTTCTAGCAGTGTGGCTGCTCACAAAAACAACCATCTTCAATTAAGGACTTTTACCAAACAATTAGCAGGAAGACACCAGATTAAAAAATAAACAAGCAAAGAAACAAAGTCCATGCTGTCTTCAGAAGGCAGTTTTAAATTGAACTGACTAATGTACTCAGGCAGCTTCCCTTGGGTTTGATCTCAGACAAACGGAGTTTCAATTACACCTTGTATACTGTAGGCAATATTCAGACTTGAAAGGTTTTCAAGGATCGGGATGAAGTGTTCACTAATTTAAAACCTGAAGAGTTCATCTAAAGACTTAGCCAACAGGAGCCGCTTCGCCTTTGCACGTAACTGCCTTTCCCCTGTGCATGAACGACTTTGGAAGTGAAATTCAAACACTTAACATTCCCTTCTGTTTGATTTCCTTTGTATTTATATAAATGCACGTAATTTTTTTTTTGCTAACAAGGGACAACTCTACTATCTTTTGCTTAGTACTAAATAAGCACTTTGAAGACAAACATGCCATGTCGCTTTGGTGAATATCCATGCATATGTATCTTTATATTAAACTCTATGAACTAGTCAGGCTTATATAAACTCAGTCCCACACAACCTTATGTTATTTACACACCTTTCTGCACATCACCTCACTGTGGTATAAAAAGCACAATGCAGTCAGTCTGTTGTTCCTCACCTGCTCTGATGAACGTTGGAGATTACACATGAAAATATACTGGTCCTACACAAAATACTGTCCATGCATATTGTTTTTCCCTTATTTCTCTATTAGTAAGGATGTAAGTAGGTCTTTGAGAACCAGATGAACTCAAGTTACATCAACTTTAATAGACTCAGTGTCAGATTTACCCTGGTCTTCTGCTCTGTATTAACTTAGTCAACAGGAATTTTTCATTACTTTAGGAGGCACTGGACTAAAGTAACCAGAATTTGGCTAATTTTTCTGATGCTCTGTATTCTGAGGGGTTTCTTAGTCAAAGCTATTCAACATTTAAATCTTTAGAATTCATTCTGAGAGACCCAGGCATTCTGCATGTGAGAGAATTTAACCTTAACAGGGTAGGAGAAGAAAGCATCCTGTTGTCAGTAATTTAAAAAAATCTTTTAATGTAGCAGAAGTTTCACATTATCTGGAGAAAACACAAATAAAGTTCCATTATTAAGAAGGATACAGTCCCCAAAAGTGCGATGGAAGTTATAGACCTAAAAAATTTGATTACGATACTAAGATATTTGTTGCGTCAATATGTGAAGATAATTATACATTTGGATGCATTTGGAAAAGACAAAAAGACAAAAAGGCATGATGTAACAGTAATTTCTAGCAATTGTGGACAAAAAATGATCAATTTTAGCATATTCACTAAACTCTGATGATGAGTTAAGTGGAGTTTAGAAAATTTGAATGAAAAATGTGAGCAAATGTGAGAAAAAACCTGGATGACAAGTGCAAAGTAATAACTTTTTTTTTCAATACAAACACCAACATAATAAACTGAAATAATATTTAAACCACTGCCTGTGTATAGATATTTACTGCAGACACTAGGGGAACCCTCAAGTTGATCAAATTTCATGATGAAATCCCTAGGAAATGAGGTTTCAAAGAACTAGCAAAGCTCTTCCTTCACTCAAAGTCACTTTCAAGATTGTGATCTAAGTGCAGTATGGTGAACTTTTATATACATATTCAACTGCTCTTAGATAAATTATTTTGACTTTGAATTCAAGAGCATTTCCATAGATGTTTCCTACAGAGCATATGCAGGGAAAGCAGAAACATCAGAAACAGCAAGTAAGTAGCTGCAGTATGAAGTACATAAAAAGTCTAGGATATACGGTAGGAAAGGACACATTTTGGTATAGGGAAGAAGGATATGGGTACATGGGACTTTAATTTTATTCTGAGTGAGATAACATGTTTTAGGACATTCACAGTCTCTTTTGTGAATAGACAGCTCTGCCTCAAAAACTCTCAAAATAGTTTTTAGATCTCTTACTTAAAATGATAGATAACTGTGAAAATTCTCTGGTTTTAAATTGCAAGTACCTGGTTTCAGTTTAAAAATTTCAACACAGTAAAATTTCAAGCCAGTAAAATACTGTTACCTTGTGCTTCAATGGAGACTATTGTTAACAGAAATTTTGCAGATAGCTATGTAAGAACTTTATCCTCTTTCTAAAGCACCTAAATATGAGCCAGATTTGAATCGGAAGCTGTGTAACTAAGGTTAGTCCAATCTAATAAAACCTTCTGGAGAGGAAAAGAATATTAGCACTGGCTTAACACCATATTAATGAAACACACGGCTTGTGGTCAACATGGACCATGGGAAGGCTGTAGAACACCGTAATAGAAGCCTAGAAAAGTAACCACATGGTGAGGAATCTCATAGGTGGGTGGATGGAAATTCTGCTTTATGCACAGAAGATACACAGAGGACACAGGAGGAGTCTATCTGATTCTTGTCTGGTTTCTTCAGAAGAAGCTGCAAACCTTAACAGTGCATCACAATGAACTGCTGGGACAAGAGAGGACACACCATTTGTAAAGACAGCTTTCTAAGTGACACAGACCATAGCAGCAATTCCCAGCTGCTATCACTCATATATCCAGCCTCAGCAAAAAGCCATTCAGGAATCCATACATAATTTCTCTACTAATTTTAGTGTTATGAAATGAATGCAACATACTGTGGTCCCTGTATTACATTTTAAAAAATTATTTTATCCTGTGAATTTCCTTGCTTTTGACTACTGACATGTTTTGACAATTTTGGAATTTCAGTTACAGAAACATTCATAAACTAAAGAATTATTTTATATCAAGCGACTCAGTGAGTATTTTCTTAACTTTGGAAAATAGCATCAATTGTATTGCATTAGGTCAGTGTTTCACATTATTTCTAAATGCTTCTTGGCAAGGTAATGGCTTCTGGTTCCTATCAACTGGCCTTGCACGCCAGGAAAAGTCATCGTGTTATGCCACCTAGAGGTATTCTTTCTGTCCTTGTCATGTTATATCATATATTATCTAAATTATCTATGCATTATTCACTGTATTACTCTGCTCTATTTTGCCTGGTGATGCCTTGGTTGTATAGCAAACTGGATACAAAACATGACCATATGAAGTTTAGTTAATCCAGAAACAACAGTGCAGAAAAAGTGCATGTTTCTGTTTTCTGTGTCTGGTCTATAGACTGAGAATGAAGACTACACTACTGTCCAGTATGTCAATCCAAATTGGAAAAGACCTCCAAGAAGACTCATCCTCTTTTCTCATTTAGCCAAAACACATTAACGCAAATCAGAGAAGCCAAGCTGAAAGTGGAGAAAATAGGAATTGTCTTCCACTCTGAAGTGGCACAAACTTTACTGAGAGAACAAGTGAACAAAAACATTCCAAAGCACCCTTCAGTCAAAAGGAAAGTGAACTTTATGGTGGTTTTATAATAATTTCATAATCACTAAACTTTACATTTAATGATCTTTATTACTCAGCATTTTTATAAAGACTGTGTTCTCTATAAAGAAAAAAAAACCTCTTTGAATGGCAAAAGTTTATTATGCAGTGAATACATAAGAAAGGAAATTTATTCTTCTAAGAAGGACGTTCTAGAAAATAAGCATATCTAAAAATAAACAAAGGTTTCCTGAAAGGCTGCAAATGGTAAACAGATGCGTACAAATACTCATCCAAGCATGAAAGAAAAGAGTTAAGGAACAGCTATTTCCTTCATTTTAATAGCCAGGAAATGGCAGCTGCTTTTTAGAATTTGGGCAGTACCTCCAAAGATAGTAAGGAGATATGCCCAGCTTTGGGAAAAAAACTGTTCTTTGCACAGGAAAGGGGAAACAGTATGAGCCAATTCTTATTTTCAATGTCCAAAAAATCTTCACATCTTAGCTAATCACCTTCTAAGCCTGCAACCCAACCACCTGCTTACTTTTTCTTCTGGCATCTGTCACTTCCATGTTGGTCAGAAATTTCATGACTGAGTCAGTTAAATTTAAGCTGGTGTGTTCCTGCATGAAAGTTTCACATCTGAGAATTTGGCATTTCCAAACAATTTTGTAAAAATTCCTGC
>NW_010545659.1:13720-109899 GCF_000687285.1 Phaethon lepturus
TAATATCCCTGGGGCGAATATGACTTAATCCTAGCCTTTAGTAAACAAATTCACAAAAATGTGCAAACATTCACTGGAAACAATTTTTGTAGCTACTTAAGTTGCGTTGGATAATGGTAACAATATTCACGTGTTTCTCTTCACAGGAAGAGTATGTGAGCACTACAACACAAATACTTCTGCCTAATTTTTAAAAATAGACTCCTTTTTTTTGCAAACGCCCTTATGAGAAGATTGTAGTGAATGGCTTCTGTGAACATTCATTCAGATAAAATCAAGGTAAAGGTGTTCTCCTCAAGTATATGGCCTGAGTTGAGGTGAAAGGATCAGCCATGAAGTTAAAGCTGGGAGCAAGAGCGTCCTGTGATACAGAAGCAGGTTCTACACTTAGACATGTCTAAATGTTCTCTCATTTTTTAAACTCTAATCTTTTTCTTCTTACCTAGAGCTTTTATCATATAATATATATGTTTATTTCAATCTTTTTACCAGGTACATAGCTATTTAATATTTAACCAAAGCTTAATTTTACTTTGTTGTTCTTCTATGTGCTTTTGGTCTTATCTATCCTTTTGATTGCACAAACCACACATGATCAACTTTTGCTGTTTGTCATGGATATGGAGGTAGTCTGCGTTTGTCATAAAGACAAGGCTCCTGAGATCCATATGACAGGTTGAAAAGATCAGGTATAGGAGTTTGCCGTTGCTGGTCCTTGAGGCTGCACCGCTGAAAACGAATGACTGAAGTCCATCAGCTGAAGAAGCAGTCACCCTCCTTCAGTATTTCAGTTAATCACAAGCTTGCTTAGGGTTTAGTTTTCTGGGGTGGTCCCCAGTACTAGCTGTTGCCTACACCAAACAGCCACAGCCACAGCCCTGTCCCTTGTTTTGGGGGGCTTATTTCAGAGTGCTTCATGTGGAGACACAACAGGGTGTGTGGGGTGTCCCTGAAGCAGTGTGAGGGCTAATGTGCCTGGGGTTGTGCTGGGGACCACCCATGTTGTGAAGGCCATGAAAGCCCAGAAAAGGCACCATGAAGGGCTGGCACGGGTGGGAGCAGGTTGCTTATGGAGAGTCCTGTGAAATGTTCTTAAATGCTCTCAGTGTCCTGCAGAACTAGCTAGGATGCCTAGCTGCAAAGAGGGATGTATTTTGCATAAGCAAATTCAAAATCTGCAGCACAGGGATAGTCATTATAATAACAGAAATCTGGAAATTGCTTCTGTCAAGTCCTACTTTCCAACCTAACTGTGAGCTATAATACTTTTGGAGCTTTATTGCTTAAAAGACAGAGGTACATACTGAGGATGCCACCAGCCAAATGTGACTTGTAGAGCCAAAGCTGACTACACAAAAGCCTTCAGCAAAATACAGGAGGAACAAGCTGTAAGCCAGAACAAAGTGTGATCCGTTCAGTATGTGGTCTATGACTGAAGATGTCTCTGGGTGCATTTAGTGAATGTATCCTTTTCTTGGAAGGAAATTCAAAGTCCTGAGCTGTGCAGGTACATTTAAAAAAAAAAGAGCTGTAAAAATCTATGTATGCTTCCCTCAGATATCAAAAGTGTCGTTTTGTTTTGTTTTTACTTTGTTAGTGAGATACTAATCTGTGCGCTTACCGGCTATTCAGCAGCCAGCAATCAGTCAGACAATAAATCAGAAGGAAATTAGAAAATAGTTTTCTCTTCTGAAACAAACTTCAAGGTTTCATGTGAGCTATCAATGGTTTAACCAAGTTGCTTTAAACAAGAGAGAAAATGGAAGACTAAAATACAGTGAGAATTGGCTTGTACTCCTCAATCCAGCAAACTCTTATGAAAAACAGAAGCTTACTTCCACCCATGGACATTGCAAACATCAAAGATCAGACCAAACTTCCTGAAAGTTGGAAATAAAGGCACACAGCTTGCGTTTGCAGACGTGGCTAAGGCTTCATGAAGGAATCCTCGGAGACATCTCCTGTTTGGTCCTGGGACCAGTTTGGCACTGGCCGGAGACCAGAAGTGAAAGGTGCTGTCAGTCCTAAGAGAAAGTTCTTTCCTGAGATTTACAGATGCCAGAGGTCTGATTGCTTCAGATTATGAGTATTTTTCCACATCGATCCTTCATTTAAACTTTGAACAGTCTCCCGCTTGCCAGTAGCATGTTATAAACCTGTTCTGGTAAAACAAATCAATATTTTGACTGCAAACCTTCAATCCCTTATAACTGCTCATGGGTAAACAATTTGAGCTCAGTGTGAAGGTTAGAATTCTTTACATCATCAGGTATGATGTCTTTTTTCAACTTTAAGACCAAATAAGAATAGCCTCATCACACCATATACCTCTATTAGTTCAGTGCCTCACTGATTGTATTAAAAGATGTTTTATTTGAAGTTTCCTCCAAAATAAAATAGTTTATTAAATATTTCCAATATATTAGAATTCTGTAATTTCTGAAAGCCATGAAAGCATCCATTTATCTTCTGAGTTTTGTATTTTATATTTTCTGAAATGTTTTGAACCACTGGTAAATATTGGAATGACATCCTCTTTTCCTTTTAAAAAATATTTCTGTTAATTAGAAAAATATTGGCTACAAATGCCAAAGTTCTCAGAAAAGTTGAGACATTTGATAAAGACTGGTGTTCGGATGGGAATGGAAGAAATAAACAGATTTTCCATCGAGACCAGCAGTGTGGATAAAGGCAGAAGAAGGGCTCTTAAGGGCTGGTATTTCAGACCCAAGTGTTGAATTATAGGAGTTCACCCAGTTACCTCCAAGTGGCTCAACCATGCGAGCTGTCCACAGCCGCCCCAATTGCAAAGCAAAACAGCTCTGCTCAAACCAGCCTCTGACCTCACTCTACAGGCCGCTACCCAGAGCGACGCGCTCAGGTCCCAGCTCTGCTCCCAGGAGGACGAGGGAGCGAGGAGGGAATCCAGGTAATTTCTGGCCCGTGGGTTTGTTTCTGGGGTGACAAAACTGCCAGTCTATAAAGAGACTTACAGGAAAATGACCACTGACCCTTCAGCTCGGTGTGCTAATCAGAATGAGTTATTAAAAGGTCAAAAGTGTATTAACAGTAATCTTATTGTCTCTTTATGTGTGATTGAACTCTCTGTTTCCTGAAGTCTTGTTATTAAAAGAACTATTTCCTTAATAGATTGCATTAGGTTATGAGCAAAGGTAAATTATGATTTATATGCACTTTAACAGCATGCTAAGATAAATGTTGCTCTACTTAAAACAAACATTAGCCTTGGTTAAAATTTCTGAATGTAAACAATTCTGTAAAAATAATTATTCATTAAGAGGTTTCCTGCAATTCTGAATGTGTCAAAATGCTCGTCTCAGCCTCAGTGGCAGTCTTCCAGGCAAGACTAACACCAAAGTAGCAACATTGCACTTAATGCTTAACATAGCATATGTATTTTAAGTACATGGAATATAGATTCCCGTGATGACTTTTAAGGCAATTAGTTCATAGTGAATTAAAATATGAATTGCCTCATATCTTTGTTTAAACAACAAGTTCTTGCAATATTTAAATGTAAATTAAAAGTATTGGAGAGACTTCATAACCAAGAATGAGAAAAGCGTTGTAAAAACTTGGGCCCCGATTTATTGATACAACCACATACATGTCTTTGAAACTCCATTGCTGCATAATCCTTTCTTAAGCTCTACGGTTTAAAAAAGGACCTGTTAGAGGAGGAGTTGGAGGATTCTGACAGAATTGGAGTAAAACCCCAGTTTTGTGGATGCCCTGTTATAGCTGGAGCAGCAGAGTGGAAGTTATCCTTCTGAGGTGTACCCTTGACAGAAGGAATAAATGAATTCCAGGATGATCCATGTGGACAGTAGAAGACTTAATGAGCCAGAATTTGTACATTTCTTGCCAGCAAGATGAGGAACAGTCTGGAAAAGGTCATCTTTTTAAAAAGAGATAATTACTTTTGTGGGAGTTGTCTTATTTGCAGGATAAGACTTACTGATTTACAGCAGATTTGCTGCAGTAGAATAAGATACGTGAACCTCTCAGGTTCAGAATAAGATATGAACCTCTCAGGACATGCACAGTCTTTAAGGAAATATTTGGGGTAAAATTATCTGCTGCTATAAACAAAATCTGTTAATTTTGATGTGAATTTGAGCAGTTGCACCAGGAAAAGAACGTGGCTTTATATTTGCTCAGTTCTCCCTAGGAAATAATCTGAAAATAAACATTAGCTTTTTCTAAGCCCAAGTCTAATGAAGAAGGAAGAGGTATGAAATCTGCAGTTGGCAATTCCACTCTTCCACATATTCCCTTATCATGTGTGTTGTGCAGTTATTTCTCCGACTTGAAAAATCATACTTTTGATTATACCAAGCCAGAGACAGGCAGATACATTTGACACATATAAATTACCCATTTAGAAGCAGCGCTTCTGAAGTAATTGCTTAAATGGTGTTTAAGCTTAAAAGTCAGTATAACATTCACCACATATTTGATCTTTTCTCAGTGTGTCATGCAGTAAGTTCTTTCAAGGTTAATTTATTTCCATATTAGTTAAGATTTTATTTTTGCTGATGTTGACTGATTTTTTTTTGTTTTTTTGGTAATATTCTAGTGAACACACGCTTTTACCCAAGTTTGAAATTCCTGAGAGGCTTTAGGAAGAGGTAATTTGTACCAGGCTTTATACCACCACCGTTATGAGTAGGGAAACCCCTAGCATGCCTTGCATTTCTGGGGGTGAATATCACTTACCCAGTCAGGGAAACACAAAATCCTCAGCCCTGATCTGCCTTTTCAGATACTCATACTTTTTCATTTGCTTCAGAAGAACTGTAAACGCTTTTAGTGTGGCTGGGATCCCCTTGTGCATTGACTGCCAACCTTCTAAGAAGATAAGGTAGATGGTTGCAGTCAACTAGCAGGTTGAGCTATCACTATGTGTTACTGAGGACCTCCTGAAAATAGCAGTATGTAGGGTATTTGTAAACAATCAGCCCTCTCTTCTTCTGATCACAGTGAATAAATGTTAAACATAGATAAATTCCTTACAATTTTTTAGTTGAAAAAGGTTACCATTAATCCATTAAAAAACATAGTTAATGTATGAGAAAACATAATGAAAACTGGGTTTGGCAGCCTTTTATTCAGAGAAATCAGAAAATTTTATTTTCCATGGAATACTACTCTAAAGCAATATGATTGGATTGCCAAAATAGATTATGCATGATAGTATGTCGCAAGACTTAAGCCATAGGCCATAAGGAGACCCTGAAGTTCTGCTAACAGAGGTGGAGTGAGATATCCATTGGATTGCAGCAACAGGTTTGTGTCTGAGAGGCAGCAAAAAAGCAGGAAAAAACAGTGGACAGCAAAACAAAGCTTATGGTATGAACAGAAATGAATCTCAGACAGAGTCTTTAAATAACATGTGTTATAAAATACTGGAATGGGGAGTAAACACTTTCCCTTCTTGTTTGATTCCTGTTGCATTCAGAGGAATCGGACTTTGACGTAAACCTTTTTATTTACAAAGAATGTGTGCAAAGAAATACCTGGCCCCACTATCAAGTTCTGCCATACAGAAAGAACACAAAGAAACTCATTTTGATGAACAAGTCTGGTGGAAAGGGGTAGCGATATGCTACACATACAGAATAACATTTTCACAAGGTGTAAAAAGATTTAGTTTTAACGTGAAGCAAGATGTTTGCTCCCAAGAACCTCAATCATTTTCTAAATAAGGTATGGGCACTTCTGAGAAATGACACCTTTGTGTCAGTTCCAGTGAAAAAGCAATCACTTGCTAACCTCACATTTTTATTTTTTTGCTGCTAGTTTTGTTCTCTTGTGTTATGGGATGTTCATAACAGTGGTCCCACAGCATAATTAGAAGTAGTGCATACCATTTCAGGTTTTTTTTTCCTCCAAAAGAAGACTCCATGAAAACAAAGTACTTTACAAATGCCCCAGATGCCCTCTGGCTTCTGTGTAATAAAAGAATCAAGATCAGGTTGAAAGGATTTCAAAACAAACTCTTTGTCATCTCCATTTTCAGCTAGGGCAGTATGCAGGGATTAAATGCATTTCAGGAAGCCTGCTAAGATTTCTTTATACAGAGGGACAGAACTTGGCTTTGAGACACAGTAAAGGAATCCAGAAACTTTTCCAGGTTCTTTATGGGCTGTGTGTCAATGGAGAACAAGTACGTGTCCTCTTCTTTATGCTTTTTCCCTCTTAGAAGTCTCTTCTGACAGCTTTGAGGGACAGCTGCGCAGACCACGCCACAAACAGAGAATCCCCGTCTGACAGTAAAACCTTTGGCTGGAGGTTTATGGTAGGAATATAATGGCTTCTCTGCTCACTGTGCACTGAGAATTAGCCTGTAATTTAATGGACAGTGTTTTTCATTTGTTGCTTTGCTCATGAATTGAGGGCATTTTTGTGAACTAAAAATATAAAGTAGAGCAACACTTGTGCATTATGTGCATTTCAGATCCATTATAACTGCTTAATAACAGAGTGAAAGGACTTTTTGGCCAACTGAATTATGTGAATGTATCAGTACAAATCTGTCTTACAAACCAAAGTTATATTAAAATTAGTTATTCTATATTACTGTTTGCCTAAGAAAGTATGTTCTTATGACACATTAAAATATTTAATAATTTAGAAGTTTTATAAGGCAATAATATTGCTTGCCCCTGAAGTAATACCACTGTTAAAATTGAAAAACTTGCTGTAATACACTCAAGCTAATCATTGAGGTGCTCGTTTTGCACAAAGATGATGGAACAGCAGAGAAGATTTCAGTATAGGGAAGCAGTAAATTTATTCCACTACAGTGACAGAAAATAGAAAATGGAAGAAGTTAAACTTCATCAAAGTCCCAGGAGTTGCTGTAAGAAAATCAAGAAAATCACCAGCTTTAGGAAAGTGGGCCAGGTAGGCACTGATTAGAAAATACTTTTTCACGAGGTGGAATGCGAGAGATGCCTTTCAGAAATTTTGAAAGAAGCAGGGGAACAACACTCATTAAATTAAAAGCTACCCAGTATCCTCTGTACCCAATCAAACCAGTCAAGGATAAGGACAGCTGTATATCCTGGTCTTAGAGGATTTGCAAGTTTTGAGAAGAAGAAAAGTTAGGATTTGACCTTTATACTTCTATGGCTGTTCAGATAAAACAGTATTTCATTGTATCTGTATTAATTTTGACAATAGCTCCGCTCCTGTGAAAGCAGGAGGCTCTGGATTAATTTAGAATAGTCAAATAAAGAAAATCTAACTTAATAATTCAGACCAGGGGCTTTAATTTAATTCTTTCACATGCAGTGACTTGCATAGTTAGAAAGCTGTTTTCTGCTCCACAGTGAGTTTCTCAATATTGGCTGTTGGAAATAGTTAGGTTACTTTCTGTCTGTCTCTCTGCGTATCTCATTATTTTCATATAGATAGCTAGATGCTGGTTGGAGCATACATTTCAAATTACAATTCCTTAAGTAAGTGGCAGAAACTGGGAGGTTTTGATGGAAAGTCCTTAACTTGTCACATGCACTTCAGGTGTTTCCTCCAAGAAATGTTCTGAAATTGTGCAACATCAGTCACGTTTATTATTCTTAATAGCACATCATATATATGCAAAAATTAACAAAAAATATTGGCAATGAAGTTTGCATGACACACAGTGACATTTTGGATAAAGGTGTACAAAGAAATAAAAGAGAAGCTGTTTGCTTCTCATTACTGCATTACCATGGATCTTGGTAGCGATCAGTAAGTCATTACAGGTACTAGCTACTTCTGCTTGCACAGTATTTCATGCTACTCTTTCTTCTGGTCTTTTTTTTCCGTAGACTATGTTCTAGCAATTCTGCTATCCTGACTTGCAATCTTCCAACCCCTACCTCTTCTCCCTATTTTATGTCTCTCTTTTTATTCCAAAGCCCATCCTTTCCAAGATCCCGTAGGTGGAATCTGGGCCGAAAATTCGCAAGTCCCTTTTCAAACTGTGACTCAGGCTCCTACACCGATTTGATGATTCAGAAAAACGCCTATATAGTCCTCAGCAGCAGTAGGAGTCCTCTGTGAAATAATCTCTGAGAAGGGCCATAATTAAAACATTAATTGAAACATTAATCTGTGTGCAAGGTGGCACTGTAGCCCTGGAAGGGACCAACTGATGCAGTGTGGAGGGATTCTAGTGGCATTATTTCAGGATTATGTTGTGTACCTTTTATGTTCATGTAAAGAACTATAGCATCACACTTTATAACTACCGGTGATCATATTAAGACACTACAATTGTCAGTTACAAAAATGATAGCGGTTGCCATTTGGGAGTCCAACAATTTTCTAATTGTTCTTAAAGGATGCTGTTGATGGCATTTTCCTATATTTAAAGTAAATGGTTCCTCAGGTAGTTCCTCAGATACCGTGAGAGATATAGCAAACCATAAGAAATGCAATGTACTAAATATTATTTATGCTTATTCAAAGGACAGTAGGAAAAGTAGATTCACAAGCTTGTGTAAAATTCAATGCCTTCTACTGCTTCATATGGGGATTCTTTTAAAATTCGTTACTACATCACAGACAGTTGGCTTTGTTCATGTCGTGTTGATATTTCCTTTAAAAGATGCCGGTATTGTTTATTATTGTCCAAAATTGAAATCTGTTGTCACCAAAGCAAAGATAGAGATCTTTGACCAAGGAATAGAGAGCAGGACTCTGTTGGGGTCCACAGCATTTTGGTCAGCCTCTGATGGTGACAATGTCTGTAATGACAGTGTCCCAAGGAGGTTCAGAACTGTCTTTGCAAAAGGTTTCACATCACTTGCATCTCAGTGTTCAGTGGTTGATGTCCTAAACTAGTAACATCCTTTTTTGAGCTCGATGAGTGTGTATCAAATGCTTATAAATGTAACATTACCTATAGCTCCAGTCTGTGATGCAAAAGGCAATATACCTACTATTTATCTTAGGATAAAAAGAATGATTGCAAGCAATAAAACTGTTGCTTGCTAGATAAGCCATCAAAGCTGGCCATATGCATCATCTTAGCACATTACAAGTGCTTAATAAAATGTGTTTGCTTGTGTCAGAAAAGTAGTTTACTCACCAAAAGCACGATACACTGCAAGTGCAGTAATACAACACGGCCGACTCAGCTATGGTGACTCAGTTAGAACTGTTAGTCTTTCAAACCACAGTAGATGGAGCATGCTCAGGAAACTAAAATCTGGTGAATGTGTGTTTTTATGCAATAATCCAGTTATGAATAATAGCACTTAATCTGGCATTTTGTTGTATTCAGTTTGTATTTACTACATTTAGAAATACATGAGCACATGAATAAACAATTATTTCTATGTAACAAAGAAAAAGCATTTTAATGTGGAAGGTTTCCTTTTATTTTAAATCTTATTAAAATATCAATAGTAATTGCTTCATCAATGTAAAAATTTTTAATGTTTTAATTATAAACTTACTGATTTTGTTTATTACAAAATGTACTTTTTATTACTAAAGCTGTACCACGTTCAGCTTTGGGGCCCCCAACATAAGAAGGGCATGGACCTGTTGGAGAGGGTCCAGAGGAGGGCAACAAAAATGATCAGAGGGCTGGAGCACCTCTGCTGTGAAGAGAGGCTGAGAGAGTTGGGGTTGTTCAGCCTGGAGAAGAGAAGGCTCCGAGGACACCTTACTGCAGCCTTCCAGTACCTGAAGGTGGCCTACAAGACAGCTGGAGATGGATTTTTCCAAGGGCATGTAGTGGTAGGACAAGGAGTAATGACTTTAAACTGAAAGAAGGTAAATGTAGATTAGATCTAAGGAAGAAATCCTTCACTATGAGGGTGGCGAGACACTGGAACAGGTGGCCCAGAGAAGCTGTGGATGCCCCCTCCCTGGAAGTGTTCAAGGTCGGGCTGGATGGGGCTTTGAGCAAACTGATCTTTTGGAAGATGTCCCTGCCCATGGCAGGAGGGGTTGGAACTAGATGATTCCAATCCAAACCATTCTATGATTCTGTGATTATAGGCTTAATGAATCCAGTTACTGAATTTTTCAGTAGTAACTGTGGAGCACCTGCCAAAAGTTCGGTAACAATTCAGGTAACATTATAATCACCCGTAATCTCTAGATTTGAATTTTAAGTTTCTGGCAGATCTTATTAGCTTTTATAGTTTAAAATACATATTAGAATTCAAGAAGGAAATAGAGAAGATAAGGAAGTTAAAATAGAACAAATGGGATCAGAAAGGAGAATGGATGGGTGGGTTAACCCTAAGAACAATGAATGGGTGGGCTTGTCCCATTGGAACTAGCAATAATTTTTTTTTTAATTAAGAAAGTCAAAGCACTCATGATCTCAGTGCCAATTTTAGATCTAATGTACATGAATCTGGATCTACTGACATCCAGAAAGTTAACTTTCATCCCGTTTAAATTTGCTCCACTCTGCTAATCATTAAGATGAATCAAAGCAGGTTCTGTCATAAAGTCGATATACCTAGAAACAGAGTTGAAGAACATCACCAACATCATGTCACTTCATTAACATCAATATGCATGTTTCCATGTGTTTTGAAAAACAACAGCAAGGTTTGGCTTTTTATTTTACGTTAACAAAAGGAATAGGTTTTTTTGCTTCTGCAAAAGGTGTGTAAGATAACAGAAAACAGGTTCAAGTAAGAATTAATCTACTCCATTGTCCAGATAGTGCCCCAGCCATTTATACCAGGTTCTTGTTTAATTTATTTGCTATTACAAATCTTTCATCAGGAGATTCTGCAACATTCCCTTTCCATACTTCATCACCTTTGCTATCAGCAAGTTTTTCCCAGCTCAACCTCAGCTGCACTTGCTGTCATTCAACCCTGTAAGTTCTTTGCCTATGGCAAAAGAGTTTATTTACTTCCTCTTTGTAGCTTTTTTTTTACATGTTTATACACTTACTATGTCTTTCTCTTTGGGTTTTTGTTTGGTACGCCGAATAACCCCATTTCACTCTTTGAAGGGTATTTTTTCTAAAGTTCTGGCAACTTCTGCTGTTTGGATGCTGCCTCAGACATTCAGCACCTTTTTTAAAAGTCAGGGATTAAAGTTGGCCCTTGAAGTACAGTTGAATAAAGCCAGAGGATTACTTCATGTCTCATGTATCTTGCTTCCACATCCAGTGAGATGCTTTGCTTTTTTTCAGAATAGGCATCACTGTTGATACGTCTAATTTATGAACCATGATCATCTTCATAATCTCATGCAGAACTTGCAGTCAGTTGTTCAGTTCCCTATCCTAAAATATAGTAACCTGTATTCATCTCTATTGAATAAAATCTGTTTCAAACTAATCTGAATATGACTCGAATTGACATCCTTTCCAGGAAAGTGCTGCTTAACAGTAATGATTGGATCTGAACAAAGTTGAGGCATATAGAGACACAGTTCAGAAAAGTGTGTCTGAAGATACTGCATTAGTCATGTCCTCCACAACCTCAGCTCCTCCATTTCATTTGAAAATGAAAAAGAATGAGATTACTGCACTTCTGACACAATGAATGAAAATCTTGACTGTAACCACACCCAGGAACACGGGCTTCTACTTTGATAATGACCCACTAGTAACCACTCCTTTAACACTGTTTTTCCTCCTACCTGCATTCTTGTCCACCATATCTTTCTACTTTGCCTTGGAAACTGTCATGGGAAAAAGGGTCAGATATTCATGAAGATATATGATAAGTCCTTGCAGAGCTCTCAAAGGTGAGTCAGTCTAATGACAGAGAGTACCCATCAAACAGGGAGAATTTGATTTTTTGGTTTTGTCCTCTAGGTTTTTCTTACAGTTAACTAAAAAGTTGTGGTTATGAGGTGCATATAGGATATGTGGTCTTCAAGTTGATAGGGTCCAAAGCCAGGGGTAACCGACCTGAGAATGAACTAGGTTTGGACTCTGTCCCAATTACTTTATATAGTTACTACATCTGTGTATGAATAATCTCTTCTCAAACCACAAATCTTATTGTACATTTACTATTCATAATTATGTGGGGAACTGCTGGCACCATCAGTCTAGACAAGTGTTTGCCTGTGATTGATGGTGACGAGTATTGTATATTCATAGCATGTTATGTGATCGTCAAATCAATCTGTATGTGTTCGCGGAGGAAGGCCCCATTATTTCCTTTGGATTATCTGGGAACTATTACAACTGTGCAGGTCTTTTACATGAATTATGAGAAAATCTTCCAGTTTTGCTGTTCAGTGAACAAAGCGGTATGGGCGTCCTTTGCGCGTACTGCAATTACTGATGAGGAATGAAGGAAGAGTTACAAATACAAGAGACAGTAGAGAGGCAGGTAAGCCAGGTTAGTTTTTGGTATGCGTTAGCAATGTAACCAATCTTCAGTGAGAGACCATTATTTTGTCCTCAGGGAAGCTGTGTTGGGCCCTACCCAGAGAGAGTATTTCCCACTGCTGTAGGAAATCTTTAGACTAGGTTGGCAATCAAACTTAGTAATCATAATCAGAGGATACCTGTTTCAGCTTGACAAAGAAGCTTTTTTGCTTTTTTTATGCTGCCAGTTTCTAGCATGCTTAAAATGAATCTTGCAAGAAACGTTTCTACTAATTAACTGATGATGAAAATATGGATCTTATTTAAGACAAGTCATCCTTTAAGTTATCCTTCGACATCATCAGTGGATATGCCATTTGGATATCAAAGTAAAAATGCTTTTAAAATCAACTACAAAAAATATTCAGCCACCACAAATATGTTTATTTTTTCAAGAACAAGGTAACAATCACAGCTGAAACACTAATAACCAATTTGGGAACAGGCAGGAGCAAACTATAATTATAATGTGTAATTTACCATAATGCTAACAGACACCTCAAGAAGTGATGACAATCTGCCAGAGATCATTTGGAAGAACATACAAATACTAAAATCCACCTACAGTGTAGAGTCAGCAGGCTATAGTAGTTGTAATTTTCATGAACTCAAGGAGGTTTTATAACACTGTCAAGCCTAGTAATTACAGAAATTATCATGACATTTTTGCTTATTTTTAACGGACATTTTGAAAGCACTCATCAATACTCATGATATTTGAAGAAAAAGTAACAATTTGAAAAGCAAAAAGAATGTTAGGAAATTTCAAGAAAAACATCACGTTGTCACTGCACTAATCCGTAACACACCGTTCTGCTTCGGGGGTTGCCGGCAATCCTGATTCCCATCGCAAAAAGAATGTAACAGAATTACAAATGTGTAAGAGAAGAGTGACAAAGATGACCAAAGTTATGCAATAGTCTTTACACGGGAAGTATTTAAAAGATGGCTGCATTTCAAAATGAAAGAAGATGAGTGGTAGGGATTTCCGCAGTCCTCGGTGCCATGAGACAGGTGAATAGGTAACAGGCAATGACTGCTCACCCCGTGTCATCATGGGGCATAATCTGATGAGATTATGAGTCTGCATAGTTTCAAAATTGATTCAAAATTATAAGTATATTATAAAAATAATTAAAAAAGAAAAAAGAAAAAAAAAGCCAAGGCTGTTAAAAACAAAGTTCTACTTCTGGCCCCTAAACTACAGTTTGTCTTGTTCTGACAGTCTCCTTCAGTCATCTGCTATTCACTGCTGTAAGAGAGGTCAAAGGCAATTCAGATCTTAGCCACCGTGCTGTTCTTCCTTTCTACCCCCAGATAAAAGTCGTAAGCCCCAGAGTGCTACTTGACCCTGCTCTGCATGGCTATGTTGACCTTACTATTTTATAGGAAACCTGAGCGTAGTCTTATCTCCGCTGGTGGCAAACAACAACTTTTCTTTCCAAGAAAGCCCTGCAGATATGTGACCTAAGAGAGGATGTTTAGAGCTGGGTGGGAAAGATTCATTGAAATCTGTGCTAAGAAATGTAGAGAATATAGCAACATTTCTTAACAACGTGAAGGTTCTATTAAACCCCTGTCTGAGAATGGGCTTGGATGTATATGATGTATATATGTTGTGATATGACAATTGAGGATGGTCCTTATGATGGAAATAGATGTATGTAAAACTAAAACCTCGGTCAAGAGACTTGCACAGACTTTTCTGGTTTCATTAGAAGTGGCATAGTGTTGGGTTTTGGATTTAAAAAACAGGAAAACATGTAGATGTAATGTTTTGTATTATTTTCCTCAGGTTTCTGGGTTCAATTTAAGATTGGCTCAAATTCTTAAGCCTCTCCCCACAGCTCTCCTGCACAGAAGCCTTTAGAAATACATACAAGAATTAAACTGAGATTCTCACATAGTTGTAAAGGCTTGTTAGAGTGTCACGAATGAGGAACAGGTCTTGGAGTCTGATTGTATCAATTGAGAAGCTTTAAAACAAAAGGTTATCCTGAAATGTGAGACTTTTTATTTTACACTTAGCACCCAGTGCTGGTGTGTAGAGCATATACAACACATCAGAAACATTCAGACCAAATGACATGACATTCCTAATACGTTGTGACAGGCTGCTTTTTTCTTTTTTTTTTTTTTTTTTTCCCCTTTTTTTTTTTTTTTTTTTTTGAGCGCGCTAATGATGCTACATATTTGAAGATAGTATAAAATTATTCTTTGGGCAGGGAGAAAATCAGGGAATGTTTTTAGAACAGCTGTTACTTGTCATCTGTATATACATTCCACAGAATTCATTATAAAACCATGTAACAAAAGTTCACATTTAAAAATGTTGCTGACAATTCTTAGGAAACTTTGATTCAAATTTAAAAGCACAGTGAGAGCTGGTACTCTAAATGCCTTTGATGGTGTGACGTTAAATGCTTCTATATCATGTGGTACACAGCATTTAAGAGGAAAGGACTATTATTTCTTTTTGCGCAATGGATATTTCCTTAAGATTATTTTTTCATATTTTTTTATATTTGTTTTTTAAAGATTCGGCTGCCTTTTGTTTTGCCTCAGTTAGTATCACTGTGAAAACACTGCCATGGGTTTCTTCACTAGGAGTTTCCAGGTCACTGGTCCCCTTCCGTGGAGATACTGTGCAGATACTTGAGGGTTGCCTGCCAATGCCAAATAGATAGACTCATAAAGGGGCTTTGGTGCTCAGTTCTATCCTGAACTAAATGGTAATTTATTATAACATAAGCAAACACAAATATGGCAACCGCTGGTAGAGCTGTATCTTGCCTAATATGTTAATGTAAGCATGGTTCCTGCCTAGAGTAATGTATTAGCTGCTTGCTAGCAAAAGCAGCACAGGGATTTTTTTCAAAGCAGTATTAGACCAGCTGCCACTTCCTATAAAACAGTGTCCAGTTCATTTAATGAGTCCAGACATCCATCTATCAGTGTGTCTTTATGCAAGACACAAATTGCTAAATCTAGAAGCAAGTGCTTCGCGGTTGCTGTTGTTCGTGAGTGCTGCATGACAAGCTTGGGGACAGAAAGTCCTAAAGAGGAATATCTGAGCACTGAAAGTGGAGTATATGTGGGTTGTTAATAGTGCAGTCTTGATTAATTATTTCATTCTTCCCAAAGACTTTTCTTTGGCAGCACTCTGTAAGCATTATCCAGGATTTTAATGCCTCTTGTGTTCATGCAACCGTCTACTTGTGTAGCTACATGGCCTTCATCTGAGCTAGCATACGCATGAACCCATTTACACTAGCAAAGACCTGAGTTTGGCAAATGTAGGCATTTGCCCCAGTCCACTTCAGCAAAGCAAATGACATGGGTGCACACGTAATACTAGGCTTGGTTTAAATGTTTTGACGAGTAGGAAGAAAACCTATAGATTTCAAGGCTCAAGTCACGTATATAAACCACTTCCACAGTTTATGGGTGGGTTAGTGAACAGTCCAAACACACTGGTGAAGCGGAGAATTCAGTATTTGCGAGGTGCAGGATATGAATGCTTCCACTGGCACATGGTACTGTTTATATTTCCTGACTGAATGCTGCAAGCTTTTGAAATATGAAAACAAAGAATATCAACAAGACATTTATGACATTTACTGAATTTATTAACCTTTTTTAGAAGTGGTTTTGAACAAGGAACAGCCTAACCCCATGAGAAATGGGTATTATCTCAATATTTAGATATGAAAATATTTCAGAATGAATTTTTGTATATCCTCTTGCTCAGTTGGGGAAATTTAGTTCAGAGTAACACCGTTCAGTGTGCTACTAGCAGACATTCTTAAGAATAGATATAGAGTTGTACTATAAGAGTACAGCATATCAAAAATTTAGTTTGAAGGCATGGAGAGAGCTTTGAACATTATTATTTGGCACTAATTTGCTTATGATTCTATTTTCCTTTATATTTAACACCACCGATCTGGATGTTTACAGGATTCTGATGCTTTTTTTATATTGTGTGTTTCCATGTCTGTTTTTCAAAGACTATCAGTGCAATTATGAATAAACCTGTAGAGTCTAGTTTTATTGTTCATTATGATGTGCAGTTTTGAACTTAACAATTATTGATGAGTTAAGCTTTAAAACCTCTTAGAGAATCCATTCTCTTATCTTATTTGATTTTTTTAAATTATTTTCCATACTAGTATTAGATATTATTTTAATCATCATAATTGTTAAAGGAAATATGACGTTCTGAAGCAAGTTAAAGATATATCTTGAAAAATATTTCTCATCTTGATGTGTAAAAACATTAAATGAGAAACTGCAAAATAAGCTCGAGAGTTTCAAAGGCTTATTTTCATGTATTACACCGGTATAGAAGAAAGCAGAAGTACAAAAACAATTGAAAATGAAAAATTGCTAAAGGTGATAATTCTCTATTTTGACTGACTTGCCATTTTCAACGTAGCCTTTGTAATACACAAGATTTAATACACAGAGTCCTGTGGGGAAGGAATAAGTTTTCCCTTATTCAGTTTAAGTATATGAGTCAGAAGGGCTTTCCTATTATAAAGTATACAACCTTTCAGGAGTATGCATTCTTTTATTTCTTTTTTTAAGCAGAAGTTTTCTGTGTAGTAAAAATGTTGAAATTAGTACACGCTATCCAGATACATGCTGGAGGAATTCAGAAGTCCATAAGGCAGATAATGTTATCATATTCTCATTGTCATGAACACATGGCCAAGTCTGTATGATTGTTAACACTTGAGAAGGACTTTATCTGTTTCTTTTGAAATGCCTGTTTTCCAGAACCCTGAACATATTTTTAGAAGTTATCTTGCTATTTATGGTGATGAAGAATACAGAACAGCTCTTAAATAAATAGAAGGCACCTTGAATCCATATGTATATATCTCCAATCATAATGTTAAATTAGGTTTATATGTCTTGTTTGCAATGCTATATCCTCTGGTCTACCACCCTTGTGATCAGCTTTTTTGCTTTCAAGTGATTGCCCAGTGTCACAGAGAGCATGTCCATGCTGCATATCAAGCTGGAGCCTTAACATTACCCATGTTGAATAAATTTCCTTTCTCAGTTCCTCCTCTACGTTATTTAAATTCTTCTCCAGCACAGGTTTCCCAGGGACTGGATCTCCCATTCGAGTTACCCAGAACCAGGGCAGGCCATACTACCACTTTTTTCATTTGCTCTTGGTGACCTCTGAATTGTCCATGTCGCCAGCTTTCTACCTTCCTAGGATCCTTAGCTGTATGGCAGAAGCTTGCCCCACAGGAGCGTTTCTCTGGAGCGTCCTATGCCAGCTCCGGATGCCCTCCTGTCGGAGCTGACCACGCAAAGGTTCTTCCTAACACAGAGAGTGAAGGTAACAAGGACTCATCCTTAGGAGTGACTGGTGGTGGAACACCTTGCCTCAGGTGGCATGTTCTGTGTGATGAGATACTGATTTCAGATGAAATTTATTAATACTGAAAGGAATTCACTGTGCTTCTAGGCAGTGCTAACACCTAATATGTTGCCGACAGACTTGGTAAGCTAAGAGCTTTTCTGCAAGATGCTCCAGAAAGTTTGTTCTTATGTATGCCAAACAGGAGAGCATAGGGATGGGCTAGCATTGTGTGGCTGCCTTCCTAAACCGACTTCCCCAGATTAGGGATTTCCTCAAATCTCGGCATGGGAGTAGCTGCGGTTCTTCATTACTTTGTACTATTGTGCACCATGCTTGATGTCTTTATCTTTCCTATCTTCATCTTATTTTTCAATCTTATTTCATGTTCACAGACTTTTGTGGCCACAAATACAAGATTTAGTCTTGTTCCTACAAGATTTAGTCAAGTTCCTACAGTCTTTCCTCTCTGAAAAAACCTCCAACACATCCTTCTTTTTTGCTTTTCTATAACTTCCTATATTTTCCAATCTCAATATGAAGTACCTCTTAAGCACCTTTATATGATAAGCCAACCAAAACTGAAGTGTAATGCTTTAAAGCATGAGTCTTCATCAGAGTTACTTGTTTACATTTTCATTTTACTGGTATTAAAAAAATTATTTTTAAAAATGGAGATGGAAAGAAATTTTAATTTACTGTTTCTTAAATTCATAAGGTGCTATCATTACTTACAGCAACACAACTGTGTCAGAAAAACCCTCCCACAGTGAAAAGTGAATTTTTTAATTCCTTTAACATGCACTACATGATGAAGTTTGGCTTGGTTTGTAGTTTTATTGGGTTAGCTGTATCTAACTCCAAAACATACTTACCCTGGAGGTCCAGTGGTCTGGGCCTGCAGGTATACGGCAAGTATAATAAAAAAGGCAAGCGCGACACAGCAAATTGAGTTGGGTTTCTCTGGTGGGAGAGAGACATTCAGTTAAGGGCAAGGGCAATACAAAAGGAAGGCAAAAGCACAGACCTTTACATTGCTCCAAGGGGATTTATGTTTCATCTGCTTGTTTCTGCAGAGGTTTTGTGCAGTGTGCCTAACAACCTCCGCTGGTTCACTTCCCTCGCATACTTCCAAGTGAAAAAAATCTCAAACTGTGATGAAATGGACACACAACCCAAACTGTTGCAAGTGAGTCAACAGCAGACTGTCATGTCTCCTTTAGTAAAGATAGAGAATGATCAGTTTGTTTGTTTGGATCATATTGTGTTGTTTTCTTAAGATAAGAACGATCCTATCCTATGTGCAGGTGTGGGTGGCTGCCTCTTTCTGACTCAGTCCCTTCTTCTCCCACCACTTGGTGGGATTATCTCAGCAGACCGCACTTTCCCGAAGCAGATGACAGACACCTGGCTACATAGCAGGATAAAGGGAAATTCTTTCTGTAACACGTTTTTGAAAGAAAGTAAAGGTAACACAAAAGTATTTCAAATAAGCATTTCCTCCAGCTGTTTTCTTTGTGCAGGTGAAGGAAGACCTGCAGTTGTTCTTGGTGACATGATCACTGTGCTAATATTCTCACTCTGAATTGATTCACTGTTGTGGTTTATATAGTAAGGAAAATAATAGTTAACAGAGCTCCTGTGTTACTGCATCAACAAGGTGCCAGAGTCTTCAGGTAGCAAGTACCTAACATTTGGCATTTTCATGTTTTACAAAGGAGGACCTATCACTGTGTACCAACGCTCTTGAAACATTCTTGTGAAAACCTTGCCTTCGACCGAACTTTATGAATCTGTGGTTGAGCACGACAGGGACATAAAAAATCAATTTGGTGACTGTAGGAAGCCTTACAGCCTTCATCTACCCTACTCTGCTCTCCGCTATAAGCTCTAAAACTTGGTCCTTGAGGGACAATAAGGTAAATTTAATGTCTTACTGTGGGAGCGGTAGTGATAAATCATAGCGATGACAGCATAATGCAAGCAAAGCATCTGTTTGCATTGCCTGTGTTATATATAAGGCTTGCCTGCACTCAGATCCTGTACTAAGAGAAGACTAGAATAAGAAAATGGGATATGGCTGAAACGTAAATTAACTGTTCCCACGGCTAAGGAGCTGCAGTGAAAAAGTGCAAAAACAATCATACTGGCAAAGTGCAAGAGAGTTGTTTCCATTGGTAAAGCCTGTTTGACGTTGGCTTTCCTCCATTCAGCAAGGGCCTGTTGTGTTGGCTAAACTTTATTATGAAAGAAGGGTGAGAAGGGAGACCTGGATTTAAATGATTATAGAAATTTCTGTTAAAAAACCCTTTTGTTGATATGAGAGTTGGGTAAAAGTTAAAATTATTTATTCATTTTGACTTTGATCTAAATAAGCGCTTATGGGTGTTTCTTTTTTCTTTTTTCTTCTTTTTAATTTGTGTGGGAAGGTAATTTGTATTCAAAGTTCCAGTTCGAGATCATTTGAGAGGCAGGTTTCCCTCCTATACAGAATTAAATATACAATGTACCTTTTCTTACTGAACAAGTTGAGAGGCTGTACTAAGCAGATCTCCAGATTTAATTTAGGATACAGTTATATATACAAGAGAAAAAAAGGAAAAACTGAACTAGTCTTTCTATGTAGCTGCAATAAGGTTTTTTTTAATCCAGCAAATAGAAATCTCACATTAGAGAGAGATGTTTTCCATTGGGATTATATAACTTTTTCCACAACACCCTATTTGCAGAGTAGTCAAACTCAATGTGTAAGCTTGCTATCATACGTCATTATCTTTCAGGTATTGAACTTTCGGTATAAAATGTTCTGGTGACCCTTTGTTGAAGTATTTTTCCGAAAAAATATCAGCAGAGGAACTGGAGTTAAATGGGAAAATTTTAATTCTGCTTTAATTCTGATAAGTTTAATGATCTTCTTCTGAATGTAACAACAGTAGTTGAGAAATAAGGGACTTGTACATTATCCCTTTTATCTGCAACACATGCCACTTGGAAATGTAGGTATACTAAATTAAATTTCTATGGTTCAGTTCTTTAAAAGACATTTTATTACCTAATAGATTTTCTCCAGGACTTGTAATCTATGTTATATAAAAGAAGAAAAGTGAAAATGATTGTGCCAGCTGATGATTAATTAAAACAATAAACAGTTGGGTTTTTTCAAAGGTAATAAACATTGAAAATAAAATATGATGATATGTATTTCTGAGAGTTAAGATATATGTAGAAATTGTAAGTAATAACATAAGATACTACATGTCTAATTTCCCAAGAAAAATAGAAAGGGCTGAAGGGAATTGAAGATAAAAAACATAATGAAGAATGAGAAAAAAACAGTCTGTAACATTGAAAAACATAACAGCTTCTTTCTTAGATCTACAAAAGTTTGTATCTTCCAGGTATGAATAGGTAACAGTTGCCAAAGAAAAAATTCAGAATAAACAGTTCAGATGTGGCAATTTTCCTAGAAAATTACAACCTGCTCAAAAAAAAAAATATAAACACTGATGGCATTCAGAAGCATCCTTTTGCTTTTGTAAGGAATACTTTGATATAATAGATATGCAGTTGTTTTTCTCAGCATGGGTTCCGAGTTGCAAACGTTCTTCCCATGGGTTCCATGAGTGAAATATGGTACAATCTGAAACATCAAAATGTTAGAGTTGAAGACACACCAGGCAGTTTATTACAAATTGCAGACCAGTCTTTACAATATGGAAAACCACAAAAGTATGCAACATTTTATTTTCCCACAGTGCCACTACGCACACTGCACATAAATGATCTAAATTAATGAGTATTAACGAGCGTTTTCTTGCCAAAGCTCCTCTGTTCCTCAGGTATGTTTGCTTGGATCCTGGTCCTTACAGTGTCAAGTATTTCAAGCGAAGGCTACACGGGGACCTCGGCAGTTTCTGATGACTCTGAAGTATTTAAGCCCTTTGGCATACACTGTTTTCCCCTTTTGATTCCCGCCTATTTGGGGATTTGGAGTTTGTCCAGACACCACCCGAAGCGGGGTGCTGAGCTCTCAAAGTACTTCTGGGGAATAACGACACTTCGGCTCGTGAAGATACCTTAGGTGGTTTATTTCTTTGCTGCTACAGATTATTGCCTTCTGAGGCAGGAAATGTTCCTGACACGCAATTAGGAGCAGCTCTGCCAGGACGGAAAACAGCGGTAGTAAAACCTGATAGCTGGCACACGCAAGCCAACAGTCAGCTCTTTGTCAGGGTCACCCTGTTTGTCTTGATGCTGGGGGCTTCCTGGTGACAGGGGAAAGACAGACTGATGCTGAAGAACATTTTAATGACGAATTTTCAGCTGTCAGCATTTTGCGGCTTCCCAGCTAGCTGCTAGGTCAAGCCAAGGAGCGGCATGGTGCTTAATTCCTGCCTCTCACTTCTTTGACAGTTGCACATCGTTTTTAGACATGTACCTGGTTCCCACCTATGCAAGAGAGACAGCTAAAGCTGCTTGTCAGAGCAAGGTGGAGAAGCCCGCAGAGGGCACGCTGGCAGGCAGGCCTGGAGGCACGGCGCACGGGGACGTGGGGTTTCTGGCCCTGCTTCTTCCCAGGGGCTGCGGTAGGTATCTCCTGAGGTCCCCCACCATCCCCTCTCTGAGCCTGTCCTACAGGTAGCAGTTACACCCTTACCTGTGACGGAGGGAGAGGGGAGCTCTCCCTGTCACCCCCCGGGCCTGGTGGCTGCGGAGGGGGTTGCCCTGCCACCACCCCTTCCGGCTGCCCCTTCCTGGGTGCCCCTCCGGCCCCTGCTTGGGCGGGCACCCCCAGGTGGAAGGGACCCTCCGCTCCGCCGCTGCCCAGATGCCAGCCGAGCTACTTGCAGCCTGATGGGGTATTTGCTTGAGAACTTGAGGGGCAAAGAGGAGCAGGGATAGCCTGCTAATTGAAGAAAATCTGACATAATTTTTATGTCTTCACATTGACAATGTAGAAACTGAGTGTTTCTTCCCAAATTAAGAAAGTCGTTTTGAATTACCCTTATATTGTGGATGATAACAAATATATATGGTATTATGGACTATGAGATGTATTATGCTTATGTTTAGTCTTATTCTCACGTTAACTGGAAGCCACATTATAAAGTTACATCACTGATATTTTACTTGTTTTTTAAGTGTAGACGCCTTTTATGACAGTTTATTACAGATTATGCAGTAATCAGTGCTTAGGAGTCCTCCCACTGGATATGGAAACATATTTAATTCAGGTTTTCAGTAGAAAAAAATGCATTATTGTTTCTTACTACAGGCAGACAACATATTAATGTTGAACTAATCATCTTGTCAGATGAAGAAAATATTAATTTTATGCTGAACTTGCATATAGCTAATAGTGTTGCCCTATAGCCTTACAATATGGTATTGCCATTGTTAGCAAGTGGCCGTAAGTGTTGTACTGAGTTTGCAAGGCCTCAGGTCTGAGGATTCTCATGTCTGCTCTGTCTGAACTTTTATTGACCTGCCAGCAGCTTTACTTTAATGTGGTTTAGCTGTAACAACATTTTTCCTAATTGCCAGGTGTCTACAGCTAATTTGTTTTCCTTTGTTCTGTCTTTGTATGGTACCACCATAATTTGATGACTCTACCGTAATGATGTCATGTACAGAAACACGGGTTGGTGAGATAGCAGCCTTGAGAAGTGGAGGCACCAAACGCAGATGAATGGTCAGATGGGGCAGAGGCTGGCACCAGAGGCCCCAAGGCTATAAACTGCTCAGCCGTAGTCGGTTAAAGAAATGGAGACCTGGCAGTGGAAAAGAAAACAAAGAAATAGCATCCAGAATAATAAAAAAAAAATCCAATGTAGTAAGTTTGGATGTAACCAAAGAGCTGCAGACCAATGAAGAAGGAGGAAGATAAGAAAGCATGCTAGCAAACATGTAAGAATGATGCCAAGTGAGGTGAAACCGTCAACACGAACACGGTGTTCCTCCTATGAGAGTTTGCCATAACACCTCCCACTGCCGGATCAGGGAAAGGGAGAGCATTACCCCAGGAAAAGGATTAGAAACTAAGATGTGTACGTATACCATTGATAGTTCTATTCTTCTTCTGTAACAATTAAATGTGGGATAAAAACAATTAGACTTTTTCAATTTCAATTATATGAGCAACAATCTCTTGGCTTTCTTTATGTAAGGTGTGCTTCCTCTGTGCCCATAAATAAGATTTGAGTGTAACTGTAGGCATTGACTTTAGGGAATTTCCTCTCCTCATTCATTTCTCCTTCATATGTATTAAACTTGGTCATAAATAAGGTGTGTGATATTTTTCTCCATTTATCCTTAATTTCCAACATGACTATCTGGTCTGTAATATTTCACTGTGATTGAAACTGATTATATTTAGCACCGGCTCCTCCATAGCCCAGTAATAGCTGCTAAATAATAAAAAGCACAAGATTCATTTAACATTTACCCAGTGTTAACACTGACACCCCTAGGCATTATCAGTTCCATTTGTGAGATGTTACACAAATATGAGCCAACATGCTCCAACTCCGAGTTTACAGTTTCTGAATGGAGCCATGCTTCACATGAAATAATCCTATTTCACGAAACAAGTCAACCTTATTTCTGGCTCCAAGTTATTATTGTGTTATTGTAGCTTCTGGGCCTTAAGGACTGCGCTAGTCTGTCCTTCCCCACATTTCTTATTTCAGTTGCTGCGATGACGACCACCAGCTGATCCAGCCACGTAGCTATGATGCGGGCCACATCTTTGTTACTTGGATACAAATATCTCGTTTTTCCTTTTTCTAAATATAACTGCAGCTACAAATGACCAACCATTAGTGCACTGAATATTTAGCAATTTCAATGAAATTGATTGGAGCAGAGAAATCAGCTCTACTTTAGTTTTCATGCAGCGTGTCCATGGTATCAGCCCAGAGAAGGAATGTGGATTGAATGCCTCTCTTACAGATCATGCTATCTTTCCAATCACCAAAAGTGTGTTTGCCTTTAAAGAGGCACATGAACCTAGCAAAGTCGTTGTATGAAGGATTAGAACCTATGATTCTACAAAAGAGTAATTCTTTAAACTGTCTGCTGTGATCCCTAAAATGACAGGAGATTTGAAAGGGTCTATTGATTCTATGGCAGAACAATAGATGTCTTGTACTTAACTCCTTAATTGATTTTAATGATCTTGATGGACACCAGCCAAAGAGTTGGGAC
This sequence comes from Phaethon lepturus, assembly GCF_000687285.1. NCBI lineage: Eukaryota > Metazoa > Chordata > Aves > Phaethontiformes > Phaethontidae > Phaethon > Phaethon lepturus. The sequence continues at coordinate 38,689 of NW_010545659.1, forward strand.
AAGCTGTAAGGTCAAACCAAAGTATTCCTTTTGTACATTTCCTCAATCAAATCTTCTTATGTTATAAATTAATTTGAAAAGGAAAATGATCAATTATAGCACTTCATAATTAGAGACACACATGCAGAAAAGCTAATGAGATGTATCTGAGATTTTCCATGCTCCATGGAAGCTTGTAGTAGACGAACTGAATGATCTGTTTTGTGCCATATTGCACACAGAATATCCCTCAGCAGTAAAAGAAAATACACTCAAATCCATTACATGGGGGATTTGTTTTGGTCAGTGTATAATTAAAAGTTTCATCTATGCACACAGTTTCAGGAAAAACAGAAGCTTTATACTTGTGGTGGGTTGACCTTGGCTGGATGCCAGGTGCCACCAAGCTGTTCTACCACTCCTCTCCTCAACAGGAAGGGGGGAAGAAACTAAGGTGGAAAAAACCCATGTGGATCAAGCTAAAGGCAGTTTAATAAAGATAAAGCAAAGTCCACGTGTGGAAGCAAAGGAAAACAAAAGATTTATTCTCTACATCCCATCAGCAGGTGATGTCCAGCCACTTCCCAGGAAGTAGGGCTTCAGTACGCGTAGTGGTTGCTCTACAAGACAAACATCATAATAATGAATGCCCCCTGCCCCGTTTTCTCTTAGCTTTTATTGCTGAGCTGATGTCATATGGTATGGACTATCCCTTTGGTCAGTTTGGGTCCTGGCTGTGTCCCCTCCCAGGATCTTGCCCACCCTCAGCCTGCTGGTGAGGGGGGCATGTTGGAGAGGCAGCCTGGAGGCTGTGCGGGCACTGCCCCGCCGGGGCCAGTAGCCAAAACACTGGTGTGTTATCAACACCGTTCTAGCTACCGATACAAAGCTCAGCGCTAGGAGGGCTGCTGTGGGGAAAATTGACTCCATCTCAGCCAGACCCAATAGAATACTTCAAGCCAATTTTAACATTTAAGAGTACAGAATGCTAAAGGTTAACATTTCACCTGATAATCAACTCATCTGCAATATCTATCTGTGGCTAGGCACACTTAGACCAAGCAAAATGTGATAAAATTCAAATTATCATACCTCTGTTCCACTGTGGGATAACTATTTCACTTTTTCAGGCAGGTTGCTTTTCTTTCCTCTGCCCTTTTCCTTCTCTGCCCCTGCTCTTTTCCTGTTTTCCCTCCTCCATTGTCAACCCTGGTGTGAACCTCAGGGGAGAATAAATTTGAAGGAGTCAGTGTGCACCCCACACCACTGGGGACAAATTGCCACCCCACATCGGTAGAGTGCAGGGCAGTCTGTGGAGCACCATGGAGGCCTCAGCAACCTTCTTCCGCTCATGACGGAGACGTCTGCTCATGCATGGACACACTCTTGGCTTGAGTACAATATCATATTAACGACCTGTGCTTCAAGCGAAGTTCAGGGACAATATTTCTGCTTTGCTTTTCTCCCTTCCTCCCCATTCCTCTGTCCCTTCCTATTAATTGTCCCTTTCCATTCCCTCCTTATCATCCTTTTATCAATAAATAAAATATTTATAGTGAAGTGCAAACACTGAAGTTAAATCAATAGGAATCTTTATGCAAATAGCACACGTTACTCTCCCTCGTGAGTCACCTTGGTTCAGGCGCCTTTTGCCACACGCAGAGAGACTTTGCAAGCAGGCTGTCACAGCACAGAGAGAGCACAGAAGTTATTTGTTGGGTAAGGGGTGCGATAGATGGCCAGGACCAACACAGTGCCGGGCTAAGCACTAGTATATTCCCCAGGCAGACAAAACACTTCTGCAGGGAGCAGGGAGCAGGGAGCTCTTAGTCAGGGATGGACCTGCATCTGTAAGCCTTCGCTGCAACCTGGAGCAGGCTGAGCGTTGGTCTTGCTGAGTTACCATCTATAAGTTCCCTTTAAACCCTTTTTCCACTTGTTTTTTATTTTTTTTTAACAACTTCATGCCAGGGGTCTTGAATCCTTGAGTTGCCAGCAGTTATAGCCCCAGCAGCTGCAGCAGCGGGACTTCGCACTTGCAGTTTGGTGGCTCTGGCTCCAGCACCTTCTCACACCTTACCCGCTTTCCCAGTCAAACTGAGACAGGGTCCCACAGCGGCGCTGCGCTGGCACCAGGCTTCGAGTCAGAATGGCTGAACCCTTGGACCCGACACACACAACATGACTTGGCCACCTTCTTGTCTTATTTGACCTGCTTCCAAAAATTTGGAAGCCAAATGAAGTTGTAGGATTGGTCCTTTTCTACAGGACATTCAGATTGGTTTTGCACCTCCTGGAGGGAGGAGGCACACCTGGGAGGAGGAATAGGTGCTCAGGGAAGTACGTGTATGTCTTATCAGTCCATCCTGAATCTTTGTCGCAGGCAGCATCCCTTCAAGAGCCAAGCGTAGCACATTTTCTGTGGTGTTTGGGACTGTATTGCTGCCTTTTTGGCAGGGGAAGAACATAGCAGCATACCCTGTCACACAAAAACCTGTAAAATATTTCAGTGAGTTCCTGTTGCTGGTGACCCCATCCATGACCTGTAAAATCCTGTGAGGAGAAATCTTGTCACAACCACTTTTATTTATGTGGCAAGACACAGCATAAAAATTTAAGCACCAGATCCCAAGCTGACGTAACTCCAGAGGTTTGCTGGTGCCTCAACAACCTATATCAGCCCAAAGCCCTAAATCTAATAAAATGAGTGCTTTAAAAATGGTTTCTTAGAGTTAGATGAAATGAATTAGCCACATAACCTCGCTAACAAGAACAAAACTGGTTTGTTTTCTAGAAGGAAGCACTTGTACTTCAGCAACAAATATTGACCTTTTTCTGCAGCTTATTTTTTGAGTTAACAATTTCAGAGCTATTCTTATTTTCACTTGCAACTGCTTATAGAAAGCTTTGAGACTATGAAAAGTTAGCAAACTTTCATATTCTCATACTCCTCCAATCTACTGCTTGAAACAAATCACTGTAGCCCTGTGAGTTGACAGCCACTTGCACATGAGGCACCGGGGTTCGGCAGATGAGAAAATTCATTTGTAGCAAACAAACATGGACCAGAATGTACACAACAGAATTTTTTGTGAACTGGGAAAAAACATGTAATCGTTACAGAAAAGTGCTTGCAGTAAAAACAAAAACACGAGATACTTGCATTTCTTTTTATATTAGATATCATAGATATAGGTATATTTTAGGTTAGATACATATTTTAAGATCCTAAAAGATATGTACCTAAGGACCAAGTGAAAAATCTGGGTGAGCAAGCAATGGCAATTAGCTAATATAAAGTTGCATAGTTTCAATTAAAAAATAAATTCAGGACCCTTTGTACCTCAAAAAAAGTTTTTAGGAGTCCAAATTAATTTAATGATGAGAATGTTATGAGGCAGTTCATCTAAGCTCATAAAATTTAGATTTTACGTGAAGGGAAAATTCATGAGCACTGTTAAGGGAGGCCACCTTGGTGGTCAGTGAGGGCCTTTTATTCACAGGCATTTGATTCTTGCATTATTTTTAATTGCAGAAGTTATATTTTAACATCTGCCTTTCCTCTGAGAAGACACGTTTACGTCTTCCCCCTCAGTCAGATGTGGGATTTCCTTCGTGCCGCCCCGACTGGGCACACAGCCACGCTGCTGGCAGGGACCCTGAGCTCCGCTCCAAACTGCTGCCCAAGGGTCTCGTGGCAGGTAATGACCTGGTCTGGCCCAAGCTGATGGGAGCTTTGGGGAACTTTACTTTCTCTAAGCATGTGAAAGCGAAGATTAGTTTTTAAGTTGTGAAATCCATACATGTTTATGCAGATCATGCCGCAGGATGCAAGTCTCTTTTCCAGCGCGCAGTCTTGGTACGGTTTTTGCATAGGAAGAAGCTAACCAGCTTTTTTCATTGCAGGACAAAGAAAACAATTTCCAGTCTACTTTCATTCTGGAAAACAGACAAAGAATTTTATCTGAAATTATCAAAAAAATGTTACACCTGAGACAGTACTCCAACATGGAGAAATTAAAACAAATACTTAAAGTCCTGGTGAAATTAAGATGAAAATAAGAGCACTGCGTGTCACAGTGGGAAATATCTGAGAAGCACAACAAATGCATGCCTTACCTGATTAGGTGCTACCTACTGTTCTCTGGGAGTAGTGTAACCACAGCTGGGTATGGTAATGAACGTAATGATCTCTTTGATCTTCATACCACTGGAGTCTTGCGATAAGGTAAGAGACTTTCTTAACAGCATGGAGAGCACATCAGGTTGATCTGAGAATGATAAAAAATTTATATTGAGTCAAACCGTTCAGGTGAAGTGAGCTTTCAAAGCTTTTAGAGTTTTGGGCAGGTTTTTTCCTAATTATTTCTCCCAATTCTTGTAAATATTTTTATTTTATGTCATAACAGGTACTTTCATAGGGAATGCCGTATCTTTAAAAAAACTCTATGATTCTTATGGAGATAAAGGAAGAGTTTTAAGCAATCACGCAAATCATTTTGATAGGTCAAGAAAGGTGTTCTGACAGTCTGTACCACAAATGTCAGAGTTGAACAATAAAAAGAAAGCTGAAAAACAGGTAGAAAGTATGGAATGGGAACATGAAGATGATATATATATTCCTTGTTTCAGTCATACCTCAGACAGAGGTTCTACTGCTAAATTACTGAAAAAAAGAGTAACTTTTTGGGTTGGAAGGGACCTATGGAGGTCATCTGGTCCAAGCCCCTGCCCAAAGCAGGGCCAAAGTAAAAGTTAGCCGGGGTTAGTCATGTCCTTTTCCAGTTCAGTTTACAATCTCTCCAAAGTAGAGAGATTCCAGAAAAATCTCTGGGTAAATGGTTTGACCAACACCAAAATATTTTTTTTTTTACCTGTAACTGAATTGTTCTTTGCTGAAATATGTGCCTGCTGCCTCTCAGACTTTCAGGGTACACCTCCAATAAATGTCTCCCCGCTTTCTCTATAACTACTCATTAAGTAGTAGAAGAAAGCAACGACCCTCCCCTCTCCATCCCTTTTCCATATTTACCAAACCACACTCTCTCAGCCTTTTCTCAAAAGTCATTTGCTTCAAAAACTTTAAGAGAGGATTGGGAAACGCCACGGGCAGGGTATGCAGATTGCTTGTCAGACTCTTAACTGGGTGAGGTAAACCAGATAGATTTCTTACATTTTTTCCCCCACCTTTCAACACTTTTTCATGCTTCTTCGCTACCCATATTACTTATTCAGCATACTTTCAGAAAAGTATTATTTCAGGAAAGAGGGTGGGTCAAGGAAGCAGAAGCACGTTCTAACAAAGAAAAAGGGGAGGCAAGAGACTACAGCAGAGCTTCTGTAGAGATTTGCTGGAGGTTCATGCCAATTCTAATCCAACTACTCTGGCTGCCTCAGAGTCAAGTTCACATATCATTAGCTTCTGAATCATTACTTAACACATACCTTATCTTTAACCACGTCTCTCCAAGCAGAAAGCAGCAAAGAATATTTTCAGGGAAAGTTTTCCAAACAGCAATTCAGCTATTACCAGCCTGTTTTTAAACTCTGCTCTCCAAAGGGCCAGAAGCAAGGCGAGGGGACAAGAATGAGCGGCCTGATTAGCAAGCCGGGCGCAGTGCTCCTCCGGCGTCGTACGCCATCTGAAAGGAGCGAGCGCTGCTTGCTGGATGAGAGATTCGCTTCCAGGCCTCTGATGCTGTTTAATGTGAAATGCATGAATTGTGCTGGAAAGAGGGATGGATCCAGACCCACCTCCCAGATAGAAATCGCCTTGCCGCCGGCCAGCAGTTCGGAGTAACTGGCCTCGCAGAGTGCAATGTGAAGGACGGCTGCCCACAACTGTGAAAGGAGCGGGGAAAACCATGAGATGCCTGAACCTGGAAATGTGAAGCTTGTAAAGTGAAATCTGGCCCCAGATAGCACCATTATACAAAGCCCTTGGGAGGGCAAGTAAGGACATGTAGGAGTGTGATCAGGTATCAAGTTATGGGGTGGGCACTGAGTTATGGGGTGGAGGGTGCAGGTTGTACAGAGATTTACTGTTCTGCTGCTGACTAAATGGGTTCCACTAATTTTTGCTTTGAATGTAAATAAGTCCTTAACAGTAAAAATAACCTCAGAACAGATATAAATGGTTCAAAAGGGAGTTTTGAAGCCTGCAAAGTGCACACTGCTTTGTTTTGATAAAGCTTTATTTTGGTATTTTAGCAAGACAATGGTGTGGCTAAGATTTCACCCAGCTGCCCTGAGTCCACAGTGCGAAAGGTTAGGTACCCCCTGGCACAGGGACCACATGTGGGGACATCCATCAGAGCAAGTCCCAGGTTTGAACTTTCACTCCCTGCATAGCACTTCAGAGTCTTGAAGCCCAGGTTCAGCTGCTGTAGGCATTCAGTTTCTAGTTACTACCTGTGCTTTTACCAGCATATAAGAAGTGGGGGGAAAAAAAGCTATGAAACCATGTAGGTACAGAAAGAAATTATTCCAGAAGTTGGTATTTAGAGAAATAGAATTTTAAAAAATTAAGGTACCATAACTGCAAAAAAAAAAAAAAAGGTGCTTGTTCTAAAAAAAGCAGCACTCCCTTATTGCTTAACACCCAACTTCTGCTCATTAAAAACAACTCAACAGTTGTCCTTCTTATGCTCACTATTTTTGTCATATTTAACAAATCTGAATGCAGCACATGCAATATATCATGCTCATATGCAGAACCAGACAAGCTTTATAGTTTCGAGTTGTGTTTTGAATCTTTCTTACAGCTGAGCCATTATTTATTCTTCCTTATCAAATGTTAACTTCTGCTGAAATCTAAATTCTGTCTTCTGCTTGGAGCAAATCTGTGTACCAAGCGAGCGATAGACTCACAACCTTTTCTTTTTTGTGCTACCTGAATATTCTTGCAGACGTTGCTTTTGTTCCAAGCTTCATTCGAGCGTTCGAGGAGAGCTCCTGGGAGCTGCAACCTCCTCCCTCGCATGCTCCTTGGCATGCCGTTGTCCTGGTGCCACTTAGACGGGTTTGTTCCAGCTGTGCACACAGCTCCCAGCCTAATGACTGAAACAGAAATTCCAATAATTGTGAAGTAACCCTTCAGAATAACTTAATATTATTAATATCTAATACCTACAGTCCACTAGGACTTAATGAGATGGTGGAAAATAAATAAGAAAAGTTTCTTGGAGATATATAAGAGAAAACTATTGTGAAATAGAAGGTAGATTGTTTACCAGATAGGGGTAACTAAATTAAATTACCCAAAAAATCAATGAAGTATAAAAATAAGATAGAAATAACTTGCTAGGAGGAAAAAAAGTACTCAAAGATGGAACATGTGCAGGTCACCTGATCCTTCTTAGGCCATTAGGAAGGTTAGTTCACATGTCACTAGGCATTATTTTTGAAAAGTCAGGAAGAAAATTAATGATGATCATCAATCTGAAGGATTTTTAAAAAGTAAATGCATCACCAAAATTGAAAACCAGAAATTGATTACTCAGTGATGTACTTCACATATGACTCATAAGCAAAGAAGTAAATGTGCGTAGACACATTGCAAACCCACACTTGTTTCATATTAAAAAGGCCATAAACAGCAAGTTGCGAACATTTTTTAGAAAGTATTTTGCAGTAAAGCACCATTTTATTGTTATATGAAATACTTACTAATTAAACAAGACATTGTAGCTAGAAAGTACTGGAAATAGTCAAGCTTTATGACAATATGGTTTGTTTGTTCTCACTATCAATTCATACTGCCTTAAACAAGAAGGGATACATCTCCCTGAAGAGTCCATGCTAAAAAGAGAATACAATATGACCTATTGAGATGTGAAGAGATATTACAGTAATACTGTTCCAAAAAAGGGGGATTATAATTCTTCAATAATTTATAAATTAATTTAAATTGAGAGTTAGAAATGCAAAAAGACAAGGACAAGGACAGAAAAGAAAAGGTTTGGGGAGATTAGAAATACAGACAAATATTACGTCTTGATAAGTTTTGAAGAATGTTATTGCATTGTGGAACAAAACTTAAGAAAGCTTTCAGTGAAAGGTGAGGTGGAAAGTGAAGAAAAGATATGAAAGTAATTCTATGATAATATGAGTGAGAATGAAGTGCAGGTTGCCATTCAGGGCACATTTTACTGCAAACTGGTTTGGAGATACATTTAATTTTGAGGTTCTTGTGGGGAATCACTGTATGCAATCAGTTCAGTAAACACATAGATTATTGTTTTCTGTTCTGAACACAACAGATAAAAAACCTCAAACAATTTTTTTTTAGTCTTTAAGAGATAGAACAGAGAATAAAATACCTGGAGAGACTGAAGTTGAAAACCGAGTGCTGCAGTTCATATAACTTGCCTGAGAATTAAATGTGCGATAAGAACAGAAGAGAATGTTCAAGCTGGAAGAATCATCCATGGGCATCTTGATAAATGTAAGAAGGCAAAATGTACCTTTAGTGCTGAGGGAACTCTCCTGACAGGCACTAGGTTGCAACACAGCCTTCTTAAAAAGGCTTGGAAGCAGAACAGGTTAAGATATTGAGTATTTCACACTAAAACATACACTTTTGTAATTAATCTCAGTCAAATCTGGATGGGAATAGAGTGAATAGACAAATAGCAATATTTGTCTCTTCCTGTCCGTGAGAGGATGAAACTCGGAGCATTGAACCAGACCTACCATTTTGTCAGCTCAATTTTTATACAAGCATTTCCTAAGCAGTGTTTTGTTGTGTTTCCTGAGAGCTCTTTAGCATTTGGTTGTATTGAACTTTTGCTGCTTTTCTTTCATTGAAGACTCCATTAAAAATCCCATATTCTATTTCCATGTTTGCTTTTCTGAGTGAGACCCTGTACCGCACTTCTTACGGCCTCTTCATGGAAGTCATTGTCCATCTGTTTGTCCGTCCGTCCGAGGGAATGAAGATGAGCAATTTCAAGCTTTTTATTGCCTTCCTGTTTCTGAGCGAAATGTTGCAATTTCCAGTATAAACAGACTCAACAGCCTCGTTGGTTTGGTTCACTGATGTTTCTGTGATAGTGTATTAGGTTTGCGTGGCAAGATTTCAGGAGTGGGGGGGGCTGCAGGAGTGGTTTCTGTGAGAAGCTGCTAGAAGCTTCCTCTGTGTCCAATAGAGCCAGCGCCAGCCGGCTCCAGGATGGACCCACCGCTGGCCATAACCAGCGACAGTGGTAGAGCCTCTGGCATAACATATTTAAGAAGGTGAAAAAAAGAACAGTGCACAGTAACGACAGACAGAGACAGAAGTGAGAATACATGGGAGCAACAACCCTGCAGACCCCCAGGTCGGTGCAGCAGGAGGGGCAGGAGGGGCTCCGGGCGCCGGAGCAGAGATTCCCCGGCAGCCCCTGATGAAGACCCTGGTGAGGCCGGCTGTGCCCCTGCAGCCATGGAGCTCCACGGTGGAGCAGATCTCCACCCGCACCCGGCGAGGACCCCACGCCGGAGTAGGGGGATGCGCCCAAAGGAGACTGTGACCCTGTGGGAAGCCCATGCTGGAGAAGGCTTCTGGCAGGACCTGTGGACCCATGGAGAGAGGAGCCCAGGCCGGAGCAGGTTTGCTGGCAGGACTTGTGACCTCATGGGCAACCCACGCTGGAGCAGTCTGTCCCTGAAAATCAGGAGTAAATTTGAGCCTGGGAAGAAGGGAGGGGTGGGGGGAAGGTGTTTTAAGATTTGTTTTAGTTCTCATTACCCTACTCTGATTTGATCGGTAATAAATTAATCTAATTTCCCCAAGTCGAGCCTGTTTTGCCCATGATAGTAATTGCTGAATGATCCTTCCTTGTCCTTATCTCAACCCACAAGTTTTTCATTATAATTTCTCTCCTCTGTCCAGCTGAGAAGGGGAGTGATAGGCTTTGGTGAGTACTTGGGGTCCAGCCAGCATCAACTCACCAGAGATAGGCAACAGTATGTATTTGACAAGTTAAATGTAAAATTCAGCAAATATAATTCAGAAAATAAATATGCTACTGAATTGTCAGCTCCTATGGACAATATGTCTGTGGTGATGCCTTATCAACCTCTTAGAGCAACTTTTTAAAAAAGATTTGTCTCGTAACTGGCGCCATCCTAATTCTTAGAATAACTTATTCTGGGGCTCACATAACAGGTCAACCAAAGGTATGCACCTCTGCAGTAGGACACATTGTACAAGCCAAGCCAAAAGCAAGAAACAATAAGTACACTTTCTGATGTCTTACTGTAAACATAAATGACACTGCAAAACACCTGTGAAATGAAGCTGGGTATTCACTGGGTAGCAGAATGATCGTGCCCCAAACACCTGCACTTGAAGCAGTAGACAGGAACTTCTCATGTCTAACCAAGAAGTGTGAAACAAATGTTGTTTTTCTTAAAATGTCAATACTAAACTCTGTTCGATTTCAAGAAAGACTGAATTTCACTTTTAGCTTATTCTCAGCTCCAGCAAGAACCTGTTCAAATTTTAAGTAACTACGTCTCTGAGTTCCTACTTCTAACGATAAACAAATACAATAGCTGTTTTCCACGCTTCTAGATTTGCTTTTGATTTACAAATGGCAAGTGCCAAATGTTTATTGTAATCTAAATAGGTTTGATATGTGTCCTGGTTTCAGCCAGGATGGAGTTAATTTTCTTCACAGAAGCCGGTGTCAGGCTGTGCTTTGGATTTGGGATGAAAAACTGTTGACAATGTGCTGATGTGTTGGGTTGTTGCTGAGCAGTCAAGGACAGTCCAGCTTCTCGTGCTGGGCTGCCCGCGAGCAGGCTGGGGGTGCTCGGGGAGCTGGGAGGGGACACAGCCGGGACAGCTGGCCCAGGCTGGCCAGAGGGACATTCCCTACCATACGACGTCATGCCCGGTATATAAAACTGGGACGAAGGAGAAGGGAGGGGTGGAGGGACGTTCACAGTGATGGCGTCCGTCTTCCCAAGAAACCGTTACGCGTGACGCAGCCCTGCTTCCCTGGGGATGGCTGAGCACCTGCCTGCCCGTGGGGAGTGGGGAGTGGATTCCTTGTGTTGCTTTGCTTGTGTGCGCGGCTTTTGCTTTACATGTTAAACTACTTTTATCTCAGCCCATGAGTTTCCTCTTCCAATTCTCTCCCCCGTCCCACCGTGGGGGAGTGAGCGAGCGGCTGCGTGGGGCTTAGGTGCCGGCTGGGCTAAACCACGACAGTATGGTCAGACGATGTATTGATTACAACTCTGACATTTCTGGTACTGTTACCTTTAGTAAAAAGAATCTATTATTAGATGCATATTTTTAAAATGTAAACTTATATGTAAAATATAGACTTTAGACAATAGGAATAAAATAGGATATGTGTATATATCATCCTAAATGTTAAATATTAATAAAACACAGTGTGTTCACATGCATGATTTCTCTAAAATTAAAACTTATATGTAGTGTCCAGAAACATCACCCAAACTTACTAGAAGGCTTCAAAATGTGATTTCAATTATATTTTAAGTGATTTTTTTACTTGAATTATCACCAATAAAAATGCATGTCCTTGTTCTTACCATTTTTCTACAGAAAATAGACAGTTTCATAATAGGAATCCTGTATGTAGTTTCCGTTTGTCATAAATACTTTTGTCTCTTGATTTTTATGGTTTGAAAACAGAAGGGAGCTTAAAAATTAATTATCTCTGTATGCTCATTTTGAAATGATGAATGAGTTCCAACATACAGAGAAGTTTGTTATAACAGGTTTTGTGATTAAGATGGATTAAAATTATGGTATCTCTAACTGTGATTTTATTTACTTCCAAAAGCAGTGTTTGGGCTTTTGTCTATTCTGTATCAGATAATAACCCCAGAGCTAATCAGTTTACCCACCTCATGTAGTTTGACAGAACTTCTGAAGCAGAAAATGGATACAATATTTTATACTCTAGGTGAGAATTCAGCGATATAAAGGCATAATTTTTGTTATACCTTGTTAGTGAAAGACTACAAAAAAAAGAACTATGGTGCTACCATTCAGCCTCAGAGCAAATTATAGTGCTTTCACACTTCCGGAGTGCTGTGTTGTAAGAGATACGTTAACCGTGAGAATATTCTGTAAAGGCAGAGTAACGCTGCCAGTAGGGGCAACAATTATCCCCGTTACTGAGCCCTGTGGCCGACTAAACAAACAAACAAACAAACAAACAATATTTCTATGGAATCACAGAATATATATTTTGTACTCATTTAATTTTTCTCTCAGTGCCGCTATCACTGTGTTTCCGGTAAATCCCTGCTTGACATGCACAAACCTAAGATATTCTAATTCAAAGTAGAATGCTTCAGTACACAAAAGGTAAAAAAACTAACAGGTTTTTCCTTTTTCAGATATCTGAAGCGCACTTTTTAAACATGAAAATCTGACTATCTTTATAATTCACATGTCTTTCAGACTGGAAGGACTAAAGTGAATTTATAACATAACATTATAGAGTCATCTGTATAGTTAGGGTAACTGTTAGGATAAAAAAGTTAAATGTTTTCATAGTTAAAACCAAATTTTTAATAAAGATAATGGCATTAATCTGTAGTGTAATATTTCCTCAATTCTATCACGCTAATCAATGCCAGATACACTGACAAAGGGCCTGATACTCCAAGACACTAAGAATTTTTGTACCCAACCATCCAAACCCTTCAGCTAGAGCTTATTTTTAAGCATGAATAGCCCTCTGTAAATCAGGTGTGCATTCAGCACTTACAGAGTTGCTCTTCAGATGACTTTATCTCATGTTCCTATGAAGAAAGTCTCAGAATTTTGCCTAACCCACTCAAGACTGTTGAAGTAAGGGTTACTGAAAAGAGCCCATGTCGCGTCTGATTCTTTGGGGGATGTCGATGTCCCACTGATTGCGAAGAAAACAGCACTCACTGGAAGAGATTACGTAGGTAAGAGCATTCCAGACAGCGCAGATTTACATTTTGTGCTTTCAGTGTCCCCTAACAAAGACAAAGACAAATGAAAGTAGACAAACAAAGATCCAGCACTCACTTCCTTGAGTCTGTGTAGCCATGACTCTAAACACAGTAAATGCTTGGGCTTGCTTCCCCGTTGAAGCTGTTATGGAGTTGTGGCCTGCACCTTTGAAAGCTGGTGTGCAGAACTCACACCCAAAGTGACCGGAGATGCGGAAAAGCCACTTCATGGGCAACTCCCTGGGCCAGCAGGCCTTGACAGCTGCCTGCATTATATCAGCTCCTCCCTGTTTACCCTCTGCGCCTCCGTGTCAGCCCTGACACACAGTGCCCACTCCAGTTGTCCTCTCTGAGAAACATCCTGTGTCAGAGGTCCCCAGCAAGGCTTGCAAATAACCTCAGGAGGCCATTTCTCACTCTTTTCCTCAGCTAGTGGAATGGGAGCACTTCTCTTTTGTAAATATTGAGCTTTTAGGGTCCTTTCTGTGACTGTCCTCTTTTCCCAGCGCTTGGGACGTCCATGTAAGGTGGCCCTTCCTGACTTGCAATCTCTGGACAACGAAGTTACATGAGACCCGTCATTGACCAAGCAGAGCTTCACAAAGAGTAACTCGAGCCCAGCAAAGTTATCTCAGTAGTTAATCTCTCTTGATTACCCTTAATTTCTCTACATTGCTCATGGAAGAAGCTATCGAGGGAGACAAGGCTGCGGTAGCTTTTGTGACTCTGTCGGAAGCGGATGCTGTGAGCTGGGGCAGAGGGTAGGGCAGGGACTCCCGGAGGGAGACATGAGGGCAGCAGAAAAGTTACCCAGGTAAAACAAGAAATTGGGACAGGTGTCTCATTACACTTTTACATGCTTTTAAAGATATTTGCTGTTCTATAATGCCAGCCCAGAGGACAGTGATTTAGAGCGATAAGGCGTTGGCATTTTCTGAACACATCAGTTAGTAAAAGTGCCAGTTTACACAAATACGCATATATTTCTGAGATTTCAATGCAATGCTTATATCACAGACAGCCTTATGTGCTATGCAAACAACGCTTCTTTAATATGCATTGGATACTTTAGGCACTTTCTCTTGGCCAAAAGAGAAAGCAATAATGGCTATGTATTACTTATGATCAGTACAGGTGGATGACATTCTCTCCTTTTATGCAAGTGTGTCGTACAGTCATTATTCTGGCAAAATTCCTCTTTGGAAACAATGAGTCTCTTACATAAAGAAGGGGAAGGTACACTTCCTATAGAGGTAATTGCTTTATATAACTGGTTACTAATTAAATATTTACTTTATTCTCTGAAAGCCCACTTCACTGTAAGTTTGAAAAATAAAATCTGCGACCAGTTATTCTGGTTGAAGAATTTTGTTTCCTGGTAAATAAAATTAAATTGTGCCAATAAACTTGACACTGCAATTTGCTAGTGAACGAGAGCTATGTAGTCAACTACAGAACAGAATGATAAATAGGTAACAGAGCAGATAAATATTGCTTTTATGCTCTGAAAAAAGATATTTCTTATCAGAGGTTAATGGTGGAGGGAGCAACACTAAATTAGTTGATGAAATATGTGGATGATCATAATACACAACCAGAAGTCTGTACCAGGCTGCTTTAGCCTGCTGAGATTTATTTATTTATCTGTTTATATTTATTTTGTGGAAGTTTGTACTGCTATAGAGCTGAAGTGTCCCTAAAAATCTGACAGAGTAACAAGTGAGAGAAATGAAACTCAAAGCGCAAGTAAAAAATAACCACCTTTTTCTCATGTTTTTAGGAGAGTTGCACTACAACTGCGTTAAAAATTCATGTGGCCAGGACACGTGGGTTGGCACTGAGACCGGCTGGTGCAAGACAGCCCATATCTGTCCTGTGAAATGCCCTTCTCCCCCAGAACAGGGCAGCCACCTCCAGCCTCTGTCCCCTGCCCTCGCTGACAGCCAGCCTGCTCCGGGGACGGGCGGGGGGACTGCTTGTTAGCCTGGGCCCACAGCGGGCCGGGGACGTCCCCACAGTTTGGCAACGCAGGCTGTTGAGTCTCGGTGCTCAGGCAATGTTCTCTGGCAACGCTTTATTTACTAGTGTAGGTATATCCAGAATTACTGGACAAATTAATCCTAAAACACCCACTTTCAAAGTACCTAATAAAGACAGATCATTAAACGCTTCCCCATTTTTAATGTACCTTAAGTTTTATAAACACTGAGATTTTTCAGAGTCACTTCTCCTTGCAGCTTCCTCATAATGTGAGACTCTCTTTGCCCCTGCATCAACGACATTTGACAGAACTGTTAAAAGTTCTCCTTTTGTTTTTCTTTTCCCATTGCTAACAGCCCCTCAAGAGTTTAGGAGAAAAGAGTCGATGCAGGAGCCGTCTCAAGAAAATGCGAGGCGGTAGCCTTCATACATCAGGTATCCAAAAAGTGGCCTAAATTTAAAGTTTTGGTGGGGTATACTTGTATGAAGAGCTAAGGAGCTACTGTTTTCCTGCAGTAGAAATGTACATGCAGGGACAAGAGATTTGTCCTGGTGCAAGTGCAAAAGCCTCAGTCCCAGACCTTGAGTGAAGGTTGTGAGGACTTGATCTGCTGCTGGTGATTTTAACTGGAAATGTGCCGGCACCTCTGTAGAGCTGCGAGGCCTTACCGATATTGCCATCCTTTTTGACTGAATATCTTTCGATATGGCCATTGGCACTTTAAAACTTGGAAGCTTTTGTGCCAAATGGATTTAAAACCTGTTCATATGGATGTTGTCCCTGTACATTCTCTCCTTTCCTCATGGCACCAGAGGCAAGAAATAAATAACATGGTATTTATTCATTTAGGCCTGATACTGTTCCCAGTCTACTTCTAAAATGCTTTTCTTTTCTTGCATGTTCTGTGACAAAAGTAAATCGTTAGTGGGATATCAGAATTCTCATCCATGCTGGATCTCATTAAGAAGCCTTCTCAATCAAGTGGTAATTATAACTATGCTTTACCTTACAAATTATAACAAAACCTCACAAAATTCTTAGTAAAAGAAAGTTTTACTAAATGCCATTAACAAGCCACAGCTTATAAAGGAGCAATAATGTCTGTAAAAGTAGAAACCTGCCTAACAACTTCAACTTGTTTTACAGTACTTTTTTGTTGTTGTTCATACAAGACAAACACGATTTTGGACAGCCTTCTGTCCCAGCAGACAGGAACAAAGTCAAGCAGAGGTATTTGCAATGGCTTGGAGGAAGTGTTAAAACAACAGCACAAGGGAGAACTTCAGGTAGCAATTTAAGTGAGTTGAAAGATTGCTGTAATTTATAACCTCTTCACAGCTTTTTTAAAACAAGTTTGTTGTATCAGTTTATGTTTAGACCAGTTTGACATAAAACATCACTGACACGCTAATAGATTAATTCAGGACAAGATGACTTTTCTAACCTTCCTGCTTACTTGCAGGGCTAAGCACACCATGATCTAATTGAAAAGAAATACTGATTTAGTATAAGAGAATAATCAACAGCTCTTGTGAACATACTTTATTTTTTATCGGCAGGCTTTGCTTGAGGAATATTAAGACAGGATGAACTACTAGAATTATCTGAAACTCATCTCTGCTGATCAACGTGCAGCTTCTCCTGAGATTCAGGAAGCCTGGTTTGCTGGGGGCTGGATCTCAGTGTAAAACTGGCGGCGTGTTCTAGTGGGAGCAGGTCCTAACTGCTGAAGTGAGCACAGTTTGTGCCGTATTTCGCTGGCCAGAGTTGATTGTTCATGTATTTTATGCCAAGTCCACTGATTCTGGCAAAAACTACGTACTTTGGTGCTGTGTGTTTGGATTTCTTTATTCCCAGATACTTGGATTTTGTAGACAGGGGGAACAGTCTCCAATAGTGATGAAATTTGTCTTAAGAGCACAAAGCTGTTTACTGTGCAGGACTGTGATATTGAGTTTAACTTTCTACACCTGGTTTGTGCTCAACATGTGAAATTGTATAGCAGTCACAAAGCATCACAGCATCATTCCACTTACTATTTTCTTTAGATTTGAGTTAATTTACTATCTTCTATAGTTACAGGAAAACTGATGCTCAATGAAGTTCCTTCTAGAATGAAAATAAATAAATAACAGAAGCTACTACCGTTTTTTTAAAGTGAGGTATGATAATGGCATTTGTCTCGTAGTGCTGCAAACAGCCTTAACACACAAGCTGCTTATTGAATGCCACAGTTGTAGCAGTCAGCTAGTTTCTGGACAAATGCATACAAGATTCACCAGCCATCCAGGTGAATTGTTATAACCTGTCTTTGCATTTGTGGGGTGTCATAAAAGATGTGAAAGAAATGAGCCATTTAGTTAGCCTCCCGTTCACTTAGGGAAGGACGACTTGCAGGAGAGGCGTGTGAAAATTCACTGTCCTCTGTCCCCTGGCTTCCACTAACGCAAGGACTTTAAGAAATAATAAAATAGGAAACTAAGAAAAATATTTGTAATGACAGCATATTACTTTCAAGCTGACTGAATTTTTCAGATAATAAAGGAAGCCTGTGTTGCTGTAGTTATTTATGTGTTTCCAGAGACCCAGTGGTTGGAAAGCACATCAACTGAGATTCTCTACTGGACGTCAGCTGTTCGTGTAAGGGCGCACTGGAAGGTGTGGGTTTTGAGAATCGGTCTCGCTAGCTCCGAAACACTGGGTGCAGACACAGCTCCCAGGAAACTCCAAATTCCACGTTGGACAAACAGCCTTTTGCTGTTGTTGTTGCTTTTTCACATTCTTCTTAGATTGCAATTCTAGTAACCTGTCAAGAAGAGGTTGTGACGTTTGAGCTGGCCTGGTTTGGTAACTAGTCTGCAATCCTCTAAGGTCACCAAATGGTGTTTTTTCCAAATGGCTTTCATGCAGTTTTGAAAATTTTAAAAGAAGAGGGAATAGTCACTCTTTCACAAAAATCACCCTCCTGTGATTTGTAAGGGCTTTGTCTTTAGATCTAGCCTCTTACGCTACCCATACAAGTAGATGATGGGCTACTCTGTGAAAAATGTCTTCCTGAGTCAGGACTTTTACCCTCTCTAGCATTCTGCAAAAGAGTGTATTTAACTGTGATTGCAATCTGAGGAGAAGGAGGTGGACTTTGGGGCCAGTGGGTGCCAGCTCCCTAGATGTTAGGGAAAAAAGTTTTATACACTGAGAACATGCTTGGAGAACCTCAAAGCAGAAGAAAAAGATAAAGTTTGCTAGATAACAAAATCCTGAATTGAAAGAAAATAAAAATCAAACCTCATGGTTCAATGTCTGGAGGTCCTGGGAGCAAACTGAGAGTGACCTGGGTATGGTGCTGGCATGCTGGGGTAAAAGCTGCATTGGTTATAGCACGGTGCTGACCCAAAAGTTCTTGTGAAAAACAAAACAAAACAAAAAAAACCCCAACACTAAACCAAAAGAAAAATACAAAACACACCCCACTCCCAGCCTACATTTGCCCGGGATCATTCGAATCAGTTTGTTCCCTCAGAAATACTCCTTCCTTTTAGGAGTATTTGGTGAACAAGGTTAAGCTTGTGTGCTCCTGCAGCTCTTGTCAGGATCATGCTGTGCTCCACGCAGAGTAAGAGACGGTCTCTGCCCTCAGGGGTTTGCCTGCTCACTGAAGGTGAAGCGTGGTGATTTGGGTTAGCAAACAAAAAGAACAGAAGAAATAGCAAGGGATGATGGTAGCACTGGAGAGCTGCTCATATGTCAGCGAGCTATATGGTAAAAGTGCTTAATAGGTACTGTGGCTTTACCTCTTTCACAGATGTGTAGAATCAGAAGGGACCATGACGGACACCTGGTTTGTCTTCCTTCTTCACAAAGGCCATTTCTCTCCGCTCCTGCAGTTAAAGGAATTACTGTTTCTTGCTGTACCCATCACTGTTGCAGTTGTTAACCCCAAGACTTGGATTAATTACTTTATTCAACCCTTCCTCAAAGGCTTTCTGTGTAAATCTCTTTGTAGACTGCTTGAAATTAAGCACTTGACTCGAATACAAAGAAGGCTTAAAAACTCCTCCCAGATGATAGCTAACATTGAAGGTACTTATTTCCCTAAGCTCTTGTAGTACTACGTGTGCCCAACAGTCACCAGAAGTTCAGTGGTGTCAAGCAGCTGTATTGGCCCGAATTTTATTAACCCTCTGCACAGAGTGAAAGTGACTTCTACAAAAATATTTTTCATGGAGTGCCCACTGGAAAGTGAAACCTCTGACTTATTTTTCAGGAAAGTAAGTTTCCATCGTTAGAGTATGCAAGAGATGGACTAAGAGGCTGAAACTTCTTTCAAGGAAATCCAGTATTGATGCTTCATGTCCTTAGCTGGGCACATGCTGAGATGGAGAATGGGGAAACTTTCACTCCCTTTTGTTGAAAAGTTTCAGTTTTCATGCAGTATTTAAGGAGTCATCGAGCCAGAAGGCAAAAACTTGGGAGAACGCAATACTGCAGTGTAATGGCCATTCCCTGCAGGGAGTGCATAAGATTCCAGAGGATAGCAATACATAGGAACCACGCAAAGAAGGATGGAGCTCTCCGGTTATTTATTTTAAAGCTTTAAAGAAGAAGAGGCGTGGGTACATACTCTTCTGCTTTTTAAAAAAAAGACGTACCTCCTTGCTTGGACCAGGCCATTAACCTCTATTTGTAATATAAGGAAAGAGGTCTTTATCCACCTTATTGAAATACTCCTTAAATATGTATTTTAAATAAATTGCACTTAGACACCATGACAATAAGCCTACATGAATATTTCACATAAAATGAAAACTATTCATCATTGATAAAGAACAGCATCTCTAGGGCGGATATCTATCAACCTGAGAGTTAAGTGGAGATGCACTCATTATTTCCCTGGTTAATCTTAGATTAGATGGTATTTACTACTTAAGTATTATATAACAATTACAGGATAAAGCTTCCTTTAAAACAACACAGGTGTGGATAAATGCGCTGTTGTCTAGCTCTGCTGTCTTTGCAAGAGGTATCTGAAGATCAGGAGAGAATTGCTCCCCAGCTTGTGTTATTGTGTTAAAATATTGTAAAATAATTGTGTTATTTTCCCCAGCCGAGAGGGCAGGATGCAAGTGAGCAGGTGCAGAGCTGGTTCAACACAAGAAGAAGCCCACAGGATATTACCTGAGAGCGAGCTGAGAGCCTGGAATTAATTTCCCACCTTGGTCTGGCCCAGCCCAAATTTGTTGATAACGGTGCACAAGTTTTCCTCAGGCATTTAAAAACAAACTGGGGAAGAGTTTGGGCAGTAGTAACTGTAGGAGAGGAAAGTCGAGCTTAGCACTAATTTTATGGCTGTTTGCTTTGCTTTATGCCTGCTATTCATAGAATTTAAGGCAAGAGAAGGCCATCAAATTAATCTTTTTGGCATTTTGCCCTATGTGCACTGCTGGAATTTTCCCAATCATTCTTGATTCAAACTTACAGCTACATAGAAGAAAGGACACAGCCTGACTGCCACGGGAGGTGCACTGCTTTGCTATTTCCAAAGCCGAGTCCAGGAGCTTGACATCTTAGTCCAGGTGAATGGAGTGCCAAATCGCTTGCTGGTTTTGCACTATATTACCATATTTTATGTCATAATAATTTTCTGATGCAGCCACAGGTGACATCTCAGGTGAGAGTGAACATGACTCCTTTCCTTTTCGAGGGCACCTGTTTTCAGACCGATGGGGTCTGGGGAGAGCACGGGCTGGCTTCCCCTCACCTGCCCCGCAGGTGAGCGGGCAGCCTTTCCAAAACGCAGGCTCACAGCATGCACACGGGTTTGCCCTCATAATCCAAAATATGCTTGTGGTAGAAACATTCTATAAGCAACTACCAGAAAAGCATGTCCACACATCTTTTTTTCTTTACCTCTTAAAGTTTCAGAAATAAATTTCTCCATTATTTCTATGGCTAGGATGCTGTCCTGCAGAAATTAATACTCACGTTTTCCAGTGAGTGTTAATCTGCAAAGAATATAAGGATGACCAGGATAACTCCTTCAAAACAAAAGGAAAACCTACATAAACCTCACATATTACTGAGTTCTCAACAGAAAATACATCTGAAGAATTTATGAAGCTTGATTTGATATAAAGGACTCTTTGGAAGGCAGCCATTTAACAGGCAGAAAATGTATCATCAGGTTTTTGTAGCTATAAAGAAAACCTTCACATATACATTTTTTCTTTTACGTTGTAAAACATAAAATGCTGTAATATTTCATATGGTGTGACTTTCTTTTGAAAACATAAAGATTATGACTGGTTAACAGTGGTATTTTAAACTCCAGATGTGTCCATTTACAATGCAGGATGTTACTCTGTTGAAAGATCATATCTGTCTTTGTTCTTTTACTAAAACAACTTATTTTCCTTCAACATAGACAGCTTTTACTTAAATTAGAATGAGATGCTCTGTTTTTTCTTTAGGGGGAATGCGGGTTTTTGTGTATGTTTGTTGAAGCTTATTCAAATCAGCATCACTTTGATTTAACTTTAGGTTTAGCTATATTCTAGGTATAATTCAAGGTCACCAAAAGGGGAACATTCAAACATAAAAGTATTTGAAATGAGATATGAAATCTTCTGTCTTTTTTTCAGTTTTCATACTCAGTGTTGCAGACTTAACAAGTCACAGATTGGGGTTTTTTTCCAGTTTCCCTTAATACACAATGCCTGATAATCAGTACAAATAGCGATGCCGGCCAGATCTAGATACACAAGTTTCATTTTAACTTTGAATTCTATATTCACTCAAACATCCAATATTTGATTTTTACAAGGTTAAAAATAATATAATTTTTTTTTTAGCTGAATGAAATTTGGCAGGTTCAGGACTTAAGGTCTTAAGGAAAGCAACAGTCTGACAGACTCAGATATGAGTGGAGGTTTGAACTCCAGACTAAAGGTACAAGGTCATTTCTAATATGTATATTGAGACCCAGCTAGTCAGTATCTTAGGGGTTGAAAGAGGTGACCTGAACCACTAGAGACATGAAATATGTTGTATTTTTTATCTTTTACTTATTTGGATCTCACTGAAAAATAAATCAAATTACATAAAAAAAAATTATTGAAGAACAAATAGAACATTTAAGCTTCCTCTGAAGTTAACCCAGGATTTTGTCTTGGAACATATACTTCTCAACATCCCTGTATTTCTACCACTAACATATATTGCAAACAAGCAAGACTACACATGAGTTTTCATCCTCAATAAAGAAAAATCAATGCCTATTATTTCTCTACATCACTTGAAGGTACTTGCAAAAGTTGCTGTTTCCCTCATATCTTTAGATATCCCATGAAATTTTCCATCAGCTCACAAGGTTCTTCTGTTAATCACTAAAATTAGATTTAAAATTTAAATTTCAGCCTAAATAAGACCAATATATGCAGGAATAACTAGTACACATAACCATTTTTCTGCAGAGTTAACTTTTCTTGTGAGCAGGACAGTTCCTGTAGAAAGGAAATTTGAATTATTATGTTCGCATAATAATGCAATGATATAGGAAATTTAATCCTAGACACCCCACTAGGTGTCTGGGGAGGTCAGTTTTTCTAGATAGTTAATGCAGAGACCGGTTACTCTAGAACAGCCTAGCACAGGGACTCTGACTCGTCTTGCTCTTCGGTACATGGAAGGAAAGCTGTTTAAATCAGTGAGATGTATCTAGTTGGAAGGTCTGACTCTTGTCACTGTAGGCATGGGCAAAACAGGCACTTTTGTAGCCCGACTGAGTGCTGGAGGACAGCAGGAGTCCCAAAAAGAGACCGCAGCGAGCTGCCTTACCCACCTCACCCTGCAACACAAAGCTGCAGAGTACGAAACCCTCCTTCCCAAGCGGTGGGCCAAAGAGCCTGGGAAGCAGCTACTGCAACGGGAGATGAGGAGGCGGAGATGAAGAGAAAAGAAGGAAAAAGGAGAACAGATGCCTTGCCAGCAAGAGCTACCTTATTTTACCCTTTTCACTGAGGCAGAATAACTCAGTTTTATTTCCACCCCTGAGAGGTCTTCCAGCCGGCCCTTCCCCCACATATACTGTTGACTCACTCAAGCCATGAAGTTTTTTTCAGGGTAGATATTAACTTGTCTACTAAAATGCATCCTCTTG
Organism: Phaethon lepturus; assembly: GCF_000687285.1. NCBI lineage: Eukaryota > Metazoa > Chordata > Aves > Phaethontiformes > Phaethontidae > Phaethon > Phaethon lepturus. The sequence continues at coordinate 61,758 of NW_010545659.1, forward strand.
ATATGCTCATTTTCTTAACTAATGTTATTTAAAATTACATTAATACATTCTTTAATCAAAAACACTTCCAACAAAATCTTTTGACGTATTTTGGTAGAATAAATCTCAAACCAACCTTTCTCTCTTTTTATTCCCAGCAGTGGGAACAACTTCTCCTTTTGTATTTTGAAGCGATCCCCAAGTAATATATTAACAACCTGTAAGAAACTCCATTAAAATGGAAATGAACGAATAGTCCTTTTATGTGTTGAAGGGCATGCATCTCCATTCAGATATCAAATGGTAAATATCTAGGAGCCTTGACCTGATTTTATTCTTGGTCACCCTGGTAAGAATGCAGATAACTCAATGGAGCTGCTCTGGCTTCATCTTTATGTAGCAATAATTCAGATTCATAATGATCAGGTTGATAGTGCTTAAAAATTACCCTTTCCAAGCATGGTCACTCCACGACTGAGGATATCGCAGTCTGCAGATAGTTCCCTTAATCCAGGTTAGGTGGTATTTTAACTTTCTTCTGGCATCTGAAGGAAAAGGGAAGCCTGGATCCAAATCACTCTTTCTGATTAGTTCTGCAAAGTCAACAGCAGCCTTGTATTTCCCCATCAGGAAGGTGCAGGGGCACTTTACCACAGAGGTGACCTTTTCATGTTATTTTTCACTGCTCGCTCAGTGAAGCTGGTATTCCAGATCTAGCACAGGCTGCTCACTCACAGCGATACCCAGTCCCTGGGTTTGAGGACTGGGAGGGGGCAAAGGTGTAAGGAGAAGAGACATACAAAACACGACACGTGGCAAAGTAAACAAGATACACATTTTTCCTCAATAAATAATGTTTGGAAAAAAAAAAAAAATCTGTTGGGCTTATTTCTGGAGAAAAGTGGATGCCAAAGGACCTGAGCTGTGTATTGCACTCAGGCAAGGGTGGTAAGAAAACAGAAGGATGGCAGAGAAAGGGGAAGAAGGAGCAGGACAGCACTGTGCCCTCACCACGGGCACTCTGCCTTACAAGGGTTACAGACATAGTGAAGTATCATTGTGCCTGAGCACATGCCCTGCTACCTTTGTGAGGGTAGAAGTATGTTGTCCCCGGTCCCTATTTCATAACAGGAACCCTGAGTCTGGCACCTCGGTTACTCAGTCATCTCCTCATGACACCCATTCCTGGGACCAGCTTGGGACTCATGACCAGGATCTTCGGGGTGACTTTAGTATGATATCATCACGACTCTTGTGACAGCTGACATTTTCCTTTTAGCCACAAATCCCGGCTTCATGCCAATTTTAACTTTCATCTAAGAGGAAAATTTCCTTGTAGTTCCAGAGAAAAGCTTAAAAATGTAACCTGGGTGAGCCTTACAGGTTTGAAAACAAGGTGATAAAGAGAATACTATTACATGAAAAGAAAAAGTGTTTTTAAGCCAATCATTTCTGGGTGTTTGATTCATTACTTAGATTGGTTTTACTTGTCAGTTCCGTTCCCTTTTTTTGGAAATCAAAGAGAATTTGCTTTGGAGAGGGTAACTTTGTAACAGTACAACATAATACATACCACATGTACTTTTTGTATGACTATCCAATACATTTAAAAGAAAAAAACTTCTCTCATGACGATTTTCTAAAGGGAAGATGATGATTTTCTAAAGGGAAGACTGCAAATGTGCTGTTGCATAAGTAGCCCTGCTGTCAGAATTGGTCAGCAAAACAGAGAACAAAGTTCCGTTGTGCGACAGTCTCCAATGACCTCATTCATGACATGCAGTAATTACCCTGTTAAAAAAAATTTCTCTCAAACAGTCTCGTCTCACAAGAAGCTATCAAGTACGTTTGCACGAAGAACTTCATGGTTTATATGAAGTAGTAGAGATCGCTGTTGCTAGAGGCTATGCCAATGGGACTAATAGAAAATTCACCCCAGCAGGAGAAAAACTGCTTTTGTTTACTCTAAGAGCAGGAAAAATCTTTCTAGAATTCTGGATTCCTGTTAGTGAGCTAATTTGAGTTTTTGTGTGTTAAAAAAGTCCTGCCTTGAGAAGCCACATGGGATCATTCACACACACATACATACAAATTGTCTGACTCTCCCACCCTCCTCAACTTGGAGCAGTTAAATAACTGGCCTTTTGTTTTCTACCTTCTGGAAAACATATGTAACCTTGTCTCCTGGTGCACATTTCTAACCTGAACTATGTATTCACTAGTTATTGCAGCAATTGTCAACTTCCTCAAACACCTACAAGGCAGTGAGGAATTCCCCTGTTCTTGTATGGCAGCCAGCTGTCAGGGCAATTTCCAAAGGAATATTTATATGTCAGCTGCACAGCATTCATTTTTGTTGTGTCCCCTCCCTAAAAAATGCAGGAGATGGGATACCTGGAAAGGCCTACGCAGGTAATAAAGGGTCATACCTGTGCCATGTCTCCTTTAAATACTGTGTTGGCATTTCCATAAATAAATGAGTAAAACTGTGTAATAGTTTTTATTTCAGTCAATACTAGTGTGGAATATGAGAGCAAAATAACGTATTTTTTAGTTCCAAAGCTTATTTTGGATATGGACTGTAAAAAGAACAAAGCCCTGTATCTTTAAGATAAGCTCCTGATTGAGGAATCATTTGTTCTTTCTGTCAAAAAGGACACTGATTATGAAATTAATGTCATCTTATACAACCCAGTCAAGTTCACTGCCTTAATAAAGGCTTCTTTGTTGTTTGTATAAATTGTGTTTTATTATCCAACGGTCAGAGCTAGAAATCTGTTCCTCACCAAAACTGTCAGTCCCAAAGCCTAGCATTTTCTGTGGAAGAAAGCTGGCTGGATGCGGAACCTTCTTAAACTTTGGATATACGGACCTCCTGGTCAGAGCCTGTCGAGAGACAGAAGGTAGCGTTAGTCTGGGACAGCTCCGCAGGGAGTTACTATTTCCCCAGCACATATTGCAGTTCAGCATTCCAGGTGCTGGTAAGCAGCTGGTGAGTTTGGACCTTGTATCAGTCGAGTCTTAAACTCAGGTGCAATTTCAAAATCTTGCCACGGTGACTTTGGGCAGGAGGAAACGATACCCTGCGGTGCCATCGGGTGCCTGCTCGCGGGCGCACACGGGGTGGAAGTCGGTGTCTGATTCTCAGGCAACCCGAATATAGCATTTCACACAGGAATGTGCTGCCCTTCTTATCTTCTTCCTCGCTGGGCATGCTATCTTCAGGCTACGCTTTGGTCTGTAGTGAAGTACAGCAGCCTACCAGCGAAGAGAAGAGAGTCCTTCATTATTTGAATAGGTGATTGTGCTTTTCTGTGATCAAAGCCAATAGAGGCAGCACTCTGTTAAGAGAAAGAAAAATGGCTTTGTAAGACAGTGAGGCAATTATTGGCAGATTTTTAAGAGTTCGGAATTTCCTAAATATATGCATCCTCAGTAATAGTCCACACTCCTCTTCTTTCAGCTGCCTTGGCTACTTTGAAATCCCTCCCGAGTGAGAGGATCGGGGGGAGGATGGATCTGCAGTGCCTTACAGATGGACCATAAAAACTCTGCAGACTGCAAGTTGTGAATCTTACATCATCATTATGCAACTGGTCAGAAGAGCCACTACTTGCATTTTAGAAAATTCACTGTTTCATTTTTTGGTAAATTTTTCTGACAAATTATTATCAGAACTTGTTGCTAACTTACTAGTAATTACTATATAGGTGTGTATATACGTCTGTATGTTTGTGTCTCAAAGTTGCCTGTTTGCTGTACGTATGTACAGAAACTCCCATTTTGTCATCATCTCAGGGTACTATAGTATTTTGGCTGTGATTTTAAGAGCCTCCAGCCTTAATATGCCCATTTCAGAGGAGAATTTCAAGCCTTTGTGAGAAGGACTTCTAGGAGTCAGGTCACCTGTAGGCCAAAAATTTTGATGTCAGAATGAATAATGCTGTCCCCCCCCAAACCTCCCCAATCACTCTTGTGCATTCTATTAGCATTTCAGCCAAGCTGCAGGTACGCTGGTTTATGATTTAGCTCTTTCCAGGGACATTCGTTTTAAAATGTAATTAGACACAAGCTTTGCAAAACCTCTTTTTTTATCTTTTGCAAGTGATAAAGCATAAAAGGACAGCTCAATTTTGAATATATCAGCTAAACTGAACACAACACTCTCTGGCTAATCTTTGTTTACTGGTGTTTAGCACATTGCCCTCTCTTACCTGCTACCTCCAGCAGCTCTCTGCAGTTAGCAACAATGAGGAAAAAGTTCTGAAAGTTGAGCCATTCCTGTCCTTTTAATGTTCCAGTTTCTCTGTTGGGGTCTGCTCCTGACCACAGACTCCTTTTCCCTGTTATAAACAAGTTCTCCTAGCTAGAAACCCTCTGTTGCACACATTTTCATAGCGGAGAAAAGCATTTGGCCATGGCTGTGCTTCTCTGTGGGTTTCAGTGGAGTGTGAAGCACTCTGAGGAACCACCAAGAGAGACAAGACCCATTAAAGCACTTGGAAAAAAGCCTGAGGTCTAACAGAAATCTAACAGAAAGAGCTTATAACGGCAGAGAAATCATAAGTCAGTCCTAGGTCTATTCTCCAGGTCATCACTGTTTTTTTATATCCCAGTCTATTGCACTTACATGTTGCTAGCTGTGTGATGGCCGAAAATATGGTGAGCCACAAGAGCAGGGAGACCATCATATTGTGAGGTGATCTACTAACTTATTTTCTGTTGGTGACTTACTGTTTTGAAAAGATAGTTTCTTTCTAAGATAAAGAAGAGGTCAGATACGAATCAGGATAAAGCATAAAAGGTACCATCTTTTAACAAAACCTTTGTGTTTCTCTTGCAATCTGTATTAGAAATGTTTACTTTGGAAAGTACATTCGTGAAAGATGAAGAATGGCGATGCCTGAGCTGACTCTTGCTGTCTGTTGACTTGCCTTCAACTGGTGGAAGCTCAGGGCTATGAATGTATTTTCATATATATAAATAGAGATGTATATAGATGATCTAATATATGGTATAATTATCGTCTAATAAAATTATTCATGCTCTTAAAAGGGACTAAAACCAGCTTAAGTTCCATGTCACCTTTTGTTTTCCTCTGCTTGATTTTCCTTCTATATGTGGTACAGGACTCAGAAATACAACAGATCGTGGCTGCATCAGTTCCTCAGGAACTTACGGTGATAACTAGTAAAAGCCTTGTCATGTCTACACTAACAAGAAGAATGGTCTAACAGGAGAGGCTCTGTAGAGCAAAACAGATGGTGGAAGGACTTTTGTCTGCACTATAGTCAGTTTCCTCCAGACAAATTTAGTTTGACCCCATGAGTTGATTGCCAATTAACAGATAAAATTTATTAAGTGTGATACCAGTGTGCATCTTCCAGTGCAGTTTTACTTAAAGGGAACAGAGTTCATGCCTCCTGTCCTGGTTTCAGCCAGGATAGAGCTGGTTTTCTTCACAGAAGCCGGTGTGAGGCTGTGCTTTGGATTTGGGATGAGAAACTGTTGACAATGTGCTGATGTTTTGGGTTGTTGCTGAGCAGTCAAGGACAGTCCAGCTTCTTGTGCTGGGCTGCCCGCGAGCAGGCTGGGGGGGCTCGGGGAGCTGGGAGGGGACACGGCCGGGACAGCTGGCCCAGGCTGGCCAGAGGGATATTCCATACCATATGACGTCATGCCCGGTACATAAACTGGAGTTGGCCGGGGGGCGGAAATCGCTGCTCAGGGACGGGCTGTCGATCGCCGGGTGGTGAGCAATCGCTGTATGGGGCATCACTTGTTCTTGTACATTCCTTTGTCAGTATTATTATTGTTGTTATCATTGTCCTTTCCTGCTCTCTGGCTGTCCTATTAAACTGGTTTTATCTCAACTCATGAGTTTTTTCCCAATTCTCCCCCCGTCCCACTGGGGGAGGGGAGTCAGCGAGCGGCTGCGTGGTGCTTAGCTGCTGGCTGGGGCTAAACCACGACACCTCCTGAGAGCGTTCTGCTACTCACACACAGAAAAAGTGCAAAATTCACTTGGAAAGGATCTTCCTGAGCCAAACTAAAACAGTTATGTGAATGCACTCTTAAACACCTAAGCTTAAGTTCAAGTCTTTGGCCTCCAGAAGGATATACTCTGGAGTGTATAGGGGTATCAAGAGATCATCAGATCTGCTTCCTTCTCTTAATGTAAGATTAACTATATTTTTTCTGGTATTTTCCAGTTTGCTTGTAAAGACCTCCAAAAATGAAGACTCTATCACCTCCATTTCTTAACAAGTTTTATATTAAGGTACATATTTTTATTTAAAAAAAAGCGTACTTGATTTTTGTACAAAAAAAAGTAGCTGGGTTTTTTTTATCTGATCTAGCCCCATTAGACATGATGAAAATAAGATGCTGGCTTCTCGAGAAGGAATAAGTGGCAGCCTAACTATGTTTTCAAGTTTCTCCATGCCAGTGCTAGCACTGGGTTTCTGAACATCACGATCTTTCTAGTGTATTACTCAGAAAGTAACACCTCCAGCAATGTAGATAGATATAATGTCACTTATGACATTACGCTGATTTATAGAAAAGTAAGTCTTGGCACCGTTTGTGTGTATCAATGGTTGATAAGAAAGCCTGAAGTTGCTGGTGGGATCACACGGGAATGAATAAGCAGAGAATTCAGTGTTTGGACTCCAGCCCTCTGGTTCCTTTAATTCTTACATGTGATATCGGTTTTAATACTTTAGCCTGTGGGCTGTTAAAATGATTTTTAATTTACTACAAGATGATTCAATAGGTCAGTTTATTATTGACCAGATTTAGTATTCTATATTGTTCCTCTAATGGTTCTTAATGGAATTAATTTATTTGTTCTGCTCTCTGCCAGGAAATGAAGACAAGGGATGAAAAATACTCTATTTGAAATCTGACTAATTAAAGGAAAATAATTTAGTGAGAGGTTCAATTTTTTCATAGTTTATCATAGAGCAAGGAGTAGAAGGGAATCCAAAAAAAGTCTAGGATAAGGAGGTTTTATTGAAGGATTTATTTTCATCTATAATACACATATTTTCCTATGCTATTATATATAATTAGTCCAACTATAGCAATTTCTCAACTGGCTTCATTTTTAACTGAATTGCAGACAACACCATGAACTGTGTATTCCTCAAAACTGATATGAATTTTGTTTAATACCATGCCTTACAGAGTTAAGACATTTCACAGATGGCTAAATAACTGGCTAAACCTGCATTATAATTCTGTGCCAAGTGATAACATTAATAAGATGAAACCTAGTGGGATTTCAGCTGGTAATAATTATAGCAGCTAGGAGACCAAGTATTTCCTTATAGCCTTGCTGTTACAAATCTAATACTCTTTTAACCTCCCACATGGAAATAAACATATTGGCATGAGAAAGTGGTGTTTTGTGTTGCTGTGTTATACTGTAAGATTTAAATTTCTGGTAGTAAGAGATCAGTTAAGGTAGAAAGGCAAGTCAAAGTTAAAAAAAAAAAGTTTCTCTATTTTCTTCTTAGGATATGCAATAAAAGTATGTATTTCTCTGCCTCCTTTCTCAAATTATTGTTTTCAGAAACAAAATAGTCTGGGTGTTACACAGCGTGGTTATTGGAATAAGCACAGTTATAAGCATGAAAATGACTAGCTTAAGAGTTACTAAGGGGGATTGATCCACTTCAGTGCTGTTGCATACATTGCAATTAATGGTAACCTCAGCTGATGCACCTTACCAGTTTGATGAGAGCTGCTAGATTGATTTCTGCTATGAATGAACTCCTTAATTATGACATCTTTACAAATTTTTCATTATTTAAACCACATTGCCTTCACTAACACCCATTCAACGGCCTGCATGCTGAAGTGCAGCATACACCTGTGAACGCACCGATCTTCATTTGACAGTGAAGTTTTCGGGTTTGTTTTCAGTCAGACGTAAGCAAGAAGACAATTTGACAGATTTCTGAAGCATAAACTCTTTACTTTATTTCTACATGGGGTATAGAAAATAAGCTGAATATTCCTTGTATAGAACCACAACTCTCAATGGACAAAAAAATCCAAACCCTTTCTGTGGGGACAGATACTGCTTCTGAGAACACAGTCAAGCAAATTGATTGTGACCCCAATGTTTGAACTCTCTTTCATATCAGACATTAAAATGAGTTCAGTAAAATTAACAGAAAGCCTGAAATGTTCGTAGCAGCTCCAGATTTCTTGTGCCTTCCTCTGAAAACCCACTGTTTCTTACCATCCCTGCTTTAGTGGAGACAGCTCTGAAGTGTGATTCTTCACCTACTGTCTGTCTGGAAGGTCTTACCCACATCTTCAGAAAGGTAATTCAAGGAAAGCTAGTAGTGTAACTGTCATCTTCTTGGAAAAAGGATGATATGTTTACCATTTCCTTGTTCTAACATGCATTATCCACCACTTTTTTAAACCTTTGACCAGTAGAGACCTCCAAAGGAAGTCATGATGGAGGCAAGATGACATGTGAGTTCCATGAGCAGAGACTCCTTAATTCAGAGAGGGAAAAAATTAACCTACCGTTACATTATTCCATCATGTGAAGGATAGAGTATGAATACTGAGCAGGTTATCTTGGGGCAAATTTTTTCTTCTCTCTCATACTCTAGATGCCATTGCTCGGAGTTTAGTAGCTAAATCAAACATTCCCTTAAGTAATCACAAAGATCTCAGAGAAAAGTAGTTAACATATTTGTCTGTCTTGTAAGTATTCTGTCTGAATTAGCTTATTTGCTAGCTGACTGGAACTGTATTTTTCCAGGCCACCTGACAAATGGCTCTGGAGTCTGCCCTTTGGCTAACAGCAAGTCCGTAAGTCCAGCCTAAACAGTGAAGAGCAGAAAGAATTTTTCTGTCCCAGTTACTGCTTCTTGTTTTAGTCAACAGCACTTTATGGTACTAGTGTCTCATCTACCTGTTCCTTCTGACTTGGGGAGGTGGAGTGATTTATATGCAGGGGAGAAGTTTTGACTGCACACTAATTGTGGCCTGTCTTCTGACTAGCAGACTTTGCTTATTTCTGCTGAGCAGTCCATGATCTTTTAAATGTCAAAAAGTTCTACCTAATTTCCAGTATTAAATGATGAATTCTAAAAATGTGACAGAAAATATGATGAAATGAGGTATGCAGAAGAAAGTGAGATTGGAATGGAAATGTGGGGAAAATAGCATCACGGAGTCATCAAAGTCAGAGATGGGGAGAACTGTATTAGGTCGTTTTTCTCAGCAGGGCACAGCATGAGACCCTGGCACAAAGCCCATCCAGTGCAGAGGGGAGACTGTCCACTGACTTTAGTGGGTTCACAGCAGGTTCTCTACTATTTAAAGAGCAAAAAGAGCAATGTGCATAGGGATAGATATTTAGCCTGCTCCCCAAACACAGGTACTAGCGTCAGCCCGCAAATACTCGCTTCGTTAACGGTTCAGTTTGTAACTGTTCCTGCTTGCCACGCTGCTGAACAGCACTGCTCAGCGCAGTGCCAGAGCACAGAGAGAAACTGATTTCCTTTTGGAAGTAGAAGAAAAGAAAAAGACTTAGGGTTCGGGAAGTGATAGTACTGCTTTTGGTGGGCCTGACCTGACTCGCTGGATGTAGTTTTGAGATACTATTTAAGACGTGCTTTACTGACGTAGCAAAGGATGTTCTGCCTTTCAGATGCGACTTATCATGCTGTCTCCATGAACAAATGAATGTTTTACTAGTGAGGATATGGATTTTTAGGGTTTTAAGGAGTGTCAGCTGCTAAGTGATAACAGCTTTAGGTGAATTCGAGGCAAATTGAAGGAGTTCCTCAACTTTTCCAAACTTGTTCCTATCAATGGAGGTGGGGTTTGCTACTACACATTTACCACAGGTAAGTGTAGGCCTACATGAATTTTCTCTAGAGCAGCTAAACATCTGAGTATCATACCTTAGTTTGCTTCACAGTAAGAGATGTGTATAGTGCAGCCTAAGTCTGATTGAAAGACCAGGGACGTAACTTTCAAAATCACTTTTGAAAAATTTACTAGTCTCCATGTCACAAGGGCAAGTTCATAAGTTCTACCTCATGGCCATTTTCTGATACTGAGAGTAAATAAGAACTGAAAGATACCAGGAAATGTGGGGGCTACTTTTCACCTAAGCCCAGCCTGGTATAGCTCAGAAATGTAAATATCTATTTTGTCATGGAATTATTTCCTGAAATCCTATGGTTGAGGTCATGCAAAAAACACAACATTTTTGAGCAATATAGTCCTCTGGTATTAACTTATCCCTTTTTTTTCTCAGTATGATTTCTACCTAGAGGAACATAACTGGGTGTTTGTTCAAGGCATCTACCATTGAGTAAAAAAAGAGCAAAATGAAATGAAGACCCAGCATGTTTTGTCATTTCACATATTTTGCACGAAAACAAATCTAACCTTTGAAGCGTTTCCCCTGGATTGTGCTACTGCCCTCTAAGGGGCAAAGCAACATCCTTGTCCCTTTTGTCATGACTGCGCAAAGTCTTCTACCCCAACAGAGGTAGTGTTGCTACTCGGATAATATATATGCTAAGCCACATGCAGGCAACTGTCACCACCAGCCTGAAAACTACCACAGACCTAATTAACACAGTAATGGGTTTTCCACTCTTATACTCTCTGAGTGACAGTTTAATAAGGAACTCCACAGTGATCCTATAAATCAGAACCAACATTCATCTTAACAAGATACAGCTAAATTGTTCTGAAAATTAATTATGAGGATATCAATACGTAATATTTCCAGTGGATAAACATTATCATTTGTTTATGCTAACTTATTTTATTATCTATATTTGAAAATCGTGTCATGACTATGTGCTAGTATTTTTCTGGTAAGGAGTTTTAAGAAAGATATATACGTGCGTATTTATGAAGTGAATTCTAGTGAAAAGAGTTGTATCTCTGTAGTTTATAAAATTGTCTAATAACAGGAAACTGTTCCATAAAAATAGTTTTGCACTGCAGACAGCTATAGAATCAGGAACCTTTAGACCATCAGTAATCCTCAATTTGGTTTCAATTTAGTACTTAATATGTAAATTTAATATCTGTACAACAGCTCCATTGGAATCAATTAGATCCCTGTGCTTCAAATGAAATAACTTGAAAGTAAGCCACAGCGCACAAGCTTTTTAACTTTTATAAGGTCTATTTATGTTTTTGAGCGAATTAAGATGTGATCCAATACAGCAATTGTGAGCATACTTTGAAGTAGAACAGGTGTTTTAAAGCCTCGTTAATCAGGATTTTAAGGGCACACAGGGTTAAAAAATAGAGTTTGCTTTTAATGCAGATTGAAAATATAATTCCTCAGTATTTTAATTCCGGGACAGAAAAATATTTTTCTTAGGCTTCTGAACCCTTGGTATATTTTCTGTTTATTTGTCTTTCATGAATAAGATGCTTAAATGCAGACTTATATGAAACATGAACCAAAGTAACTCAGCCTGTCTAATTCCAATTCCAAGACTTCTAAAGTAATGGAAAGATGTGACCAAAGGGATGTATGGCAAGGAAGAAGAAAAATTAAATGCTTTTTAAAATTAGATTTTGAACAGGTTTTATTAAGATCATTCATGTCGTGTTTTTTATGAAGTTCTCTCTGCTTATATATGGCTAAGATATCTTTTTCTCTATTTCCATAGCAGGGAATATTTAAAGTATTTTTAAGGTTACTGAAGTCACTAAACTGTTCTTGTGGATCTGCCTGTTGTGCCCATAAGTTTTTAAATCCACAGATTATAGGCAGCCTAGTTGCCACTTGTAGTTCTAGGAATCAGACAAACACTCCTTTATCTGTTATTATTTAGCTTCCTTAGGAGGCAAAATCACCCTCCAGGTTCAATATTCAGGTAAGTAAGCGCAGGCACGCACACTTACACACACACACAAGTTCATCTTGCTGAACAAGTAGTTAGAGAAAAAATGGCAACACGGGCAGAGCAAAGAAATTGAGTAGAATTAAGGTAAGGGGTTTTATTATTATTATCTTTACAGATGTGTGCAAGGTGTCTCAAAAGGTTGAATCCTGAGCCATAGTTGAGACTCATTACTGGCACTAAAATGCAAATAAAGAGAAATAGATGAGATTTAAATGGCAAAGTCTCACAAAATACAGAATTAGCCAGTGAACAATCTCAATCAGAAAAATTTGTTGCAATTGTAAGCCAGAGTAGGGGATGTCATTGTGACCCTTTAAAACTCTTAAATGAGCAGTCATCAGTAGAAAAGTTTAATAACAGAAACAGCTTATGAGAAATGGACAAAGTGAGACACTGACTGCTCTGCAAGTTCTTCCAATTAGCAGCAAAATTGTAGGGCATTTATAAGGGAGGAATTCTACATATTATTTCAACCAAGAGGAAAGAACTTTGAGGCCATTAAATTGAAAGAGAACTTGGGTATGAGTGAACATGATGTTGTAGCTTCATGACCCTTCAAACAGCGTGCACATATAAGGGCAAAATAAAAACAATGGCATGAAAATCATAGAATTGGAAGGAAATATCATTTAAAATGGCTTGTATGAGGAGAAGGCATAAAAGAGATTAGCAATTAAAAAGAACATTAAGGTCACACAGCTGAGAAACTCTAAGTATGATGATATATCTTGTTGGCATTTTAAGCATAAAAAAGAACTGCATAGAAAATGGATACCAGGTCCAACTATTGAGGATGGGTGCAAAAACAGAGCACTGCAATTGAAGTTTGGGTTAGAAAAACAACGTCACAAAAGGAAACTCGTGGAGGAAATCAACTGCAACAGGAAACCACTTATAAGTAAGTATTCCAGAGGTAAGATGAAAACAAGAGATGGTTAGTTTGCCCCTGCAGAGACTGGGAGTTGTTGACATATGATGCTGAAAATGTCTAAACACTTAATGACTTTTTTCACTCTCTCTAAAAAGCTCATTTTCTATCAGACACTGTCATAATTAATATCAGGCATGAAGGATCAAGACTTCAGCCTGGTATAGCAAGGAACAAATTGATACTTGACTTAATCAGATGTTTTCAAACTGCCTTCATCTGATGACTTTTTTTTTTCCAGAGCACTGAAGGAATTCATTAATAAAAGCTCAGTATTGTTTCCTCTGAGAAGTTGTGACGGATATGAAAAAACAGCAAAAGGCAAAAGTGGCGCACTGCTTTATAAAGGAGGTGCCGGAAAATTGCGGATATCCTAACTTCTGCTTCTGGAAAACACACGGAGCCAATAAGCAAGCAATCTGTGAACACATCGAGTAAAGCAGAGGGATGAATAACCACCAACCTTTGTGTGTCAGGAATGAACCATACCGAACCAGCATCTCCCTATGGACGGAGGAGAAAGAGCAGTTGTCATATCAGAATTCCAGTAAGGTTTTCAACACAGGCTCACGTGCCTTTCCTGGAAGGAAACTGGAAAAGCATGGTTTAGATGAAGGTGCCACAGGTAAATGGAAAGCTGAGCAGTTTCCATTCTCCAAAGGGTCTCTGCGGGTTAGAAAACTATTGAATGTTTACATGAATGACACAGATAAGCAAACTGAAGGTGTGCTCGTTAAATATGAAGGGTCACCAAGGCAAGAAGATTGTAACTATTAGCATGAAATTCAAAGAAAACCTGACAGGTTTTAGATAGGGTCAGGGAAAAAAATTACACGCTGTTTTCGTAGGGCACGTTATTGTACATAGACAGGAATAAACAAGCTAGGTCATTGGCTGAAAAAGACATGGAAAATAACCTGAATGACAGAGAACAATCTTATGCTGTTGAGGGGGGAAAAAAAGCAAATTCCATGCAGAAAATTTGTGCTTATGACATCTGAAGTAGATTTTCTCTGGTCTGTACATTACTGTGATAAGGTCTTAGCTGGAATTTTAGAGCCATCCTTGGATGCTACAGCAAAAAAGATCATTGATCAAATGGATATTGTTTGGGATGAGCACAGCTGCAGAAAACCTGACCTGCAGATAATTATCAATAATACTGGATTTGTTTAACCTGGAGATGACAAAGGTGAATTGAGATATACCTTTCTTCAAGTATGTAAAAAAGTTTTAGATTAGGAAGATGACTTTCTGTTCTATTTGTCTATGACAGACTGTATTAAAATATTTGGTTTAATTTACAGATTATCATTAACAAGTGCTTTTCAAATTATAATGAACACAGGAGTACATTGATTAAGTGTTTGTTACAGTCTCTGTCACTGCAGGTCAGACCAACTTCTGCATCAGTAGATAAACTAGACGTGGGAGTCTTCTCATCTAGCTTTAGATGCACGTCTGAGCTTTTTAACTCCTACTCTGTACACTCAACAAAACAAAATGGACAAATTTAATGACCAGTTAATCTGATCTGTTGTAGACATTTGCAGGGGATAAGATTAATTTCTCTCTGGGATTGCTCTACTCACACTTAGGAGATTGTAGGCAATGGGACAGATGCAGACATCTGTACTCCAGGTACCCAAAACTGGAGAACTGACCTCTTCAAGTCGTTATCAGGCTTGTCAGCTTGAATGGCTCCAGTACACTCGCCAAGCAGGTCCACACAGGTACTTGACATATTAATGAAGTATTAATCCGGTCAGGTACCAGGCATACTGCAGTTCTGTTTCATAGGAGACTCTATAATCCCAGCACAGACCATTGCTGCCGGAAGAGGGGAGAGCACAGTGCCTTTGCTTAGATTTGTTCTGTTGTGCAGTCCAAGTTTTGAAATTACTTCTTGTGTAATCATTACACATACATTACTGAGCTCACAATAAATTAAAATTGTACACCTAAAAGGAGATTTAGAAATGCAGTGAAAATCTAAAATTTATCATCGAATCCCAGAATCATTAAACTTGGAAAAGACCTCTAAGATCATCAAGTCCAACCTCCAACCCAACACCACCATGCCTACTAAACTATGTCCCAAAGTGCCACATCTACACGTTTTTTGAACACCTCCAGTGACGGTGACTCCATCACTTCCCTGGACAGCCTGTTCCAATTTAGTCTCTGTCTGTCTGTCTGATTTGCTTTTTTTCTTTTTGGTTCACCTAAGGCTTAATAGGGATTCTTTTTACATCAAAGAAGATTCAAATCAAAACCTCACATTTTTTGTCTTTTATAGTTTTCTACAAATAATAAAAATCTAATAACTTCTATTTTTATAGCTGTACTTCAATAGGTCTGAAATGTGTTCATGTTCTTATTTTTTGTCTTTTTAGATTACCATAGTTTGAATGGGCATCTATGTATTGGACTTCTGCACACTAGAATTCTTGGGATATATTAGAAAATTCAAGACCACTAAAAGTATCGATTACTGTTCAAATGTTCAAACTTTTCACAGACTATTTATCACAGACATTAGCTGTTTTCTTTGAAGTCCCCCTCCAAATACCCCTTAATTTATAGCGTTTATTCTGTTGAATTGTACACATAATTCTCATTAATCACAGAATCACAGAATCACTAAGGTTGGAAAGGACCTTCAAGATCATCAAGTCCAGCCATTAATCCAGTGCCACCGTGTCCCCTAAACCATGTCCTGAAGCGCCACATCCACACGTTTTTTGAACACTTCCAGAGATGGCGACTCCACCCCCTCCCTGGGCAGCCTGTTCCAATGCCTGACCACTCTCTCGGTGAAGAAATTTTTCCTAATATCCAATCTAAACCTCCCCTGGCGCAACTTGAGGCCATTTGCTCTCATCCTATCACTAGTTATTGGGGAGAAGAGACCAACACCCTCGTCGCCACAACCCCCTTTCAGGTAGTTGTAGAGAGTGATAAGGTCTCCTCTCAGCCTCCTCTTCTCCAGACTGAACAACCCCAGTTCCCTCAGCCGCTCCCCATAAGACTTGTGCTCCAGACCCCTCACCAGCTTCGTTGCCCTTCTCTGGACATGCTCCAGCACCTCAGCATCCTTCTTGTAGTGAGGGGCCCAAAACTGAACACAGGATTCAGATTGGCACCAGTGGGAATTATATCTGTACATCAAAGGAATAAAATTCTATTTGCTTAACAAGATTAGAGAAACTGTTTGGAAACATAAAATTAGGAGTATCTTGACTGTTTCTCACTATCCTCAACAGGACTATAAGACTTCCCGTACTTTTTGTCTTTTTCATATTTATGGGCATTTAAGAATTTCAGCTTTGAATGTTTGGTTTTATACACTTGTAGCACAAATGCATTGTGAAGGCTCTAATTCAGAGGAACAGATTAAAATGCATACACATATGCTAGCATAGCTCAGCTTTCCTGAGAGATACTAACAGCTCTAAACAGCCTGAGGGTATGTAGGGCACAAACCAGTTGTGGCCAGAAATGTAGCTACTTCTGCAGCCTGTACAGTAGTCTTATTCCTAAATTTGGGATTTGCAGAGAAGTGAGGTATTTGCAGGGCAGAATTCCAAAGAGTCAAGCCAAGCACCCTTACTTGATTCCCTCTGTAAGTCAAAGGTATTCAAGATCTCAGTGCCATTTGTACTTCGAGACAGCTAATCATTATTGACTTCCAGTGTGAGATGGACACATTGCTTACGCATGTTCCTCGGACAAGTTGTGTTGATACTCCTCTTTTTTCCTTTGCCTTTTCTCTTGGTGCAAACAGCTGCCCACAATGGAGGATATCCATGCTGCCTACTGTAGGCACCTACATTTGGTGCAGTTCAGAGCACATGAAGTTAGAAGTCTCTGCAATAATTAAGGTAGCTCTGTCAGATTTTTCCCCAGAGTTAGATAATGGGAGCACAAAGTATAGTCAATGCTTGCCATGGTACAATCCCTCAATTAGATACCTGAAGGTATGGGGTAATTGTATCCTTCTACTTGCTTCCAGGTTGTTATCTCTTAAAGAAATTCCACCCTTGAAATTAGCAATAGTATGCTCTGAATTCCATCCCCTATATATAGAGCGAGAATTCCTGTGTGAGATGGCTACAGTGCCAAGTACAGGAACTCTGACTGCCTCTACCCCCACAAATTGTACATGCCCAGGGTTATTTCCTGGTGCTGAGTCCATCTGGAAAAGAACAGTCTGCATTCATACTATTAAACCCTCTTGAACCCTTCCCCCCCCCCCAAAAATGTGACCATTCCAAGAAATCTATTGAGAATAGTCCTAGCCTCCTTTCTGACCTGGGAAGGCGGAGGGAAATAAAAGCAAAACAGATATATCACTTTGAGATCCCATACGGCCCTAATATTTTAAGAGCTGCTCCATTGTTCTGACTACTCCAGTGGGACCTCCTGTTCAGGTCGGCATCCTGCACGCACCAGGGTAACAGCAACATCTTCCTACAACTGATCCGAGGCCTCAGCCGTGGTCCTGTACCCACAGCTTGCTTCTTGTCCTTTTTCTCCATAGACGATTGGTTTTATCTTCAGCGATAGGAAGGTATAAAGCTGGTCCGGTAAGATCTGTTTTCCATAAACTCATGCCAATTGGCCTGAATTACATTACTTTCCTTTAAATCTTTATTAATAAAGTCTTTTATCAGCTTGTCCATTCTTTACTTCAGGGTTTATGACAGGCTGACACACACAATTAGGCTGATCATGCCATTTGTCTTTTTAAAATATTGGCTGTTCCATGAGTTATTGAAAATCAACATTAACTACTGCTAATGAGGGATTTTTTCTGAACTATTTAAGTGCAAGTTTTCAAGTTATCTGAAAATCCTCATTTTAAAATGCCTAGCTCCCATAGTTGTTGTTAAAACCTCCCAAAGTTACTGATGCAATAGAAAATCATTCATCGTATGGTATGAATGAAGTAGTCATCTGACATCTTCTATCAAAATACCTATTTCTGAATGCTTTTGCCTGTCACATATTTGAAATGAAAAGGTAGAGCTTGTCAAGTCTCACTGATCAGTCGGATTTGATCTATCAGTCAAAAGATGAACCCCCAATCAGGCAAAACTGTGATGAATACAACACACTTCTTTTTTTTCATGCTCTTTGAAACATTTTTTATCCTTAAATCTGTCTATAGATGCCCTTATGTTTTTCTAGAAAGTCTGTCAATTTTCTGAGTGCCTAGCATTTATATTTATAAATATCCTCTTCCTTTTGTTTGTATTTCTTTTTAAAATCTTATTATAACTCGTTTTGTTTCCGATTTAATCTTTGTGTATTGTTTTAAGGCTATAGCTTGTTTTATTTCATCAGTGTGACATTTTTGGATGCCTATTAAAATGTTCTGAAACAACTCAATTAAAAATTTTAATCTTTAATTATGTCCCCCAGATGATTTAACTCCGGATTTATCCCTTGTTGAAAATAAATATTCCAACCCTGTTGATGGAGAAAATAATTTCTCCTACAAAAGGAGCATAAAACTTGCCTCTCAGCCAAGCAAACACACAGGCTATACAGGTGGGGGTTCTTGGCTGCCTCTCATGCTGTGCTTCTTGCTTCACCCACTGTAAATGCACACCTTTAAGATGGATGCAAGTTCTGTCTTTGGTCTGAAACTAGCTTAAAGAAATGATGGTGAATAACTGCCATCATGTCACTCACAAGCTTCCCCCGTTATGTCACTTAGAGGACTTCTGTAAGGGGAGCAGAAAGTGCCTTGTCCCAGCCTGATGAGGCAGTAGGAAGGTATGCTTGCATGCCCATGAGGAGCACGTCTGCACGGGGAAGGAGGGCCATCCACCGTCAGGTCGTGCCCAGAAACGGGGTGGAAGGTGAATTTAGATGCCAGCTGAAGCAGCAGCCTGCTGCCGTTCTGCTTGTGGAGCTCTACCGACGTCGACCAGAAATTCACAGCGGGGCTCGGCCGTGGTTTGATGGTGGTAAAGGCAGACAGATGGCTCCATTTGTTCAGTCGGCTCCGTGGTAAGACAAATTGCTTTTAAAGGCAAGAGCGCTTTTCCTCTGAAAAGGAACAACTTCTGTCAATGTACGTAGATCCCATCATTTCAAGTATGATCCTCTGCGTGAGAGAAGGTGTGGACTGGAGATCCATTAGTAAAGGGTGTGCTTTGGATGCGCCCTTTTTGTTTTGTCTCTAAAACATGCCAGTATGGATGAATAATTCTGTGAGATACCCTCAGTATCTTTGTTACTATAAGTATGTCTATAATATCAAAACCACTCACTGCAGTAACAGAGGAAATTTTATATGTTTTTTTTTCCAAATAAGTTATTTTTAAGCCACTCATCCAAGAGGAAAATTAATTGCACAGGGAAGAGTTGGAGAGTTAAAAACAGTTTGAGTTTGCAAACAGGGAACTAGAAAATTATAAAAAGCTACGGTACATTATGTTTGTAACTGTATATAAAAAAGTTATATTAGAATATGTTTGTGAGTGTCAGAGTGTCAGACAGCTTATATTGAGTAATTTCCTTCATCAGTCTTTGACAGCATCTTACCTGCTGCTATTTCTACACAACTGTGTTCCTGACTTTCATGGGCACCGGTGGATACCAGTTTACAGCATCAGCAAGGGCAATGGAAAACTGCAAGTGCAACACGTCCCCGCTCAAACAGCAGTAACAAAACAAGAGTGTGCAACCGAGCTGGAAAGCTCGCCCTCAGCAAGGGTGTCATTTGCTGTTGCCGGTCAGGAAGCGCTGCTCTTCGGCAGGAGAAGGAGCCAGCGTGGGGTCATGCTGGGGGAGCCTGGCATCAGGCATCTCCCTCCTGCTCCTGTGTCTGCAGCCTGGCTGGCCAGCATGGACATGGGGCTTCCCCAAAGGCCTTCATCTCCAAAGCAATGGCCACTCAGCACTGGTATATATTCGATACTCAAAATATTGAACGACAACTAATACCTTTGATGTATTCTTCTGGGCTAGCAATGTGCAGAACAAAGGAAAAGAGAAAATACCAATAAGTTAATCCATTTTTCCTTCCCCCCCCGCCCCCGAAAGTGTGTTAGCATTACGACAGTCAGGTTTCAGTTTTCAAATACAGAAGGCTGAGTATGGAGCTCTCCTTACCCACCTCTAGCAATGCTCGCTGCTGTCTGCCCAGGATGGGTGCGCTCTGGGGGATGCAACCAACCCTGCACATTTGCAGGACCAGAGCACCTCCTAAAATGGTGGCCCCCTTGGTTAGAGCTTGTTCAAAGTGCTCAAACTCTTTTACAAGCCCACAGACTTTACAGCAGACAAGACCCAAGCCATGTATTGCCCGTAACAAGAACATGTCAATCGCCTTTAGACCTCCGCCTTTAGTTCTGCTGGATTAGAAAAAGGGATGTATGATTTGGATCTTGCTTTTGAAAAAACAAAGATAAAGTAAATTTACAGCTTCTTTTAGTAATACCCAAGTATTTTCTATAGATGCCTACAAATCAGAAATGCAGAATAAAAATGTGTCCTGTATTGCTACAAATTATGTATTGATAACTGTGACAAAAGACTTCAATAATCATATAAATTTTAATATTCTCAAAGACAGACATCAGCAAGGGGAAACTGTTTCCAGTTTTTATTGCAGTTATCTTATGAGTAACAAGAAAGATTATTTAGTTACCTTTTATTTTCTGTAATGCGACAAATGAGAAATTTTGGATTAAAAATGGGTTAGAATGGATTAGAAAATATGAAAAACACATTTTCAAAAGTTTTTCTAGTCATTTACATTGTAACTGCAGATACTTGAATGACAATAAAACTTTGATAATTCCCAGGCCCATTCTTTTTACTGGAAAACAGTTGTCTATAACATGTGAAATTACAAAAGGTACAAATAAAAGCCAGTTTAATAAGTATTCTTGTAGTTGGATTCTGATATTTGCTGTTAAGGACACAGCTCAAGTGTTCCTGGAAATCCAAGTATCATCCACAATAATGAAGCCATAGGCATTTCTAATTAATTTATTAGTGAACAGAGTAAACACACTGATATGAAATTGAAAGCTGTGAACTTTAGAGATAGGCCTCATAACTATAAATGCAAAATTAAAAAGGAGTCAGGTGTGTCTAAGTTGCATTTTAAAAAGTTTTGTTCTCTAATATCTGAGTATGAAAACAATTATAAGATCTGAAAAATGAAGAATAACGGATTTTCTTTTTATTCCTATTACTGTTTATCCCCATGCATGCTTTTCATACTCTTTTATTTAATTCTTCTTCAAGAAGATACTATTTGAACTACTATCACCTACAGGAATTACACACAAAGATATTTATTGCCAGGTTTGAAGTATGAAGTTTGACTACAGAATTGCACTTGGATAAGGAGCATGTATATAGCCATCAGCAGCATGACTTACATTTCAAGTCAGAGATGTTACTGGGCTTGTTGCATGACGTGGGATGCACTGTAATGACCATGCTATGCAGAATATGGAATGCTCCTAGTTTAAATCTTTGGATTATGTCTTAGATTCAAATTTTGAATGAATGTACAGATTTCTGGGCTTGATGCTTTGCAGCAATGATACTTTTGCTGTGTGTTTTACATCTGATAATACAACATATTCTCATGAGAACTGATAAATATATAGGAGCTAAAAATTACTTATAAATATCCTTTGAAATTGACTTTCTCAGTGACATAGAAACCCAGGTCTTTTTCCTTTTAAGGGAGTGGGACATGGAGTCCTCCATCCCCATGATACTAACTGCACATCATTTCAGGCTTCGGGGCTGAGGATATTTTCTTCTGTAGCATATAAGCTTAAGCTTCTATTTAAAATATTGAACAACAACTAATAATGCTCTGAACTTCAAACTTTTGAAATTCACTATCAGGTGAATTTATTTCAACAGAAGTGGAAAAGTTAATCACCAAATGAAGAACATTGAAAACAAAGTCTTTATTAATGTCCGCCATGTCACTAAAACTGGCATAATATTTGATGTACACAGTTGTCCTGGTTTCAGCCCAAATGGAGTTAATTCCCTTCACAGAAGCTGGTGTGAGGCTGTGTTTTGCATTTGGGATGAGAAAGTGTTGATAAGGTGCTGATGTTTTGGGCTGTTGCTGAGCAGTCAAGGACAGTCCAGCTTCTCGTGCTGGGCTGCCCGCGAGCAGACTGGGGGTGCTCGGGGAGCTGGGAGGGGACACGGCCGGGACAGCTGGCCCAGGCTGGCCAGAGGGATATTCCCTACCATATGACGTCATGCTCAGTACATAAAGCTGGGGGAAGAAGAAGGAAGGGGTGGAGGGACGTTCAGAGTGATGGCGTCCGTCTTCCCAAGTAACCGTTACACGTGACGCAGCCCTGCTTCCAAGAAGCCATTCCGCGTGACGGAGCCCTGCTTCCCTGGGGATGGCTGAGCACCTGCCTGCCCGTGGGGAGCGGTGAGTGGATTCCTTGTGTCGCTTTGCTCGTGTGTGCGGTTTTTGCTTTGCCTGTTAAACTGTCTTTATCTCAATCCATGAGTTTCCTCACTTTTACTCTTCCAATTCTCTCCCCTGTTCCACCATGGGGGAGTGAGCAAGTGGCTTCGTGGGGCTTGGTTGCCGGCTGGGCTAAACCATGACAACAGTGAAAAAGAAAAACAGGAGAGCAAATTTGTGGCTGTTGCCATAGCTATAAGCAGGTACAATTGTCAATTTGAAGTGAATTGAAAGAGAAAAGAACAAAGAATCAAATGCAAAAAGACAGCCCATTTTTAAAATTAAAACAGTGCAAGATCTCATGCGTGTCTTCAGGCACAAGCCTACTGCTGGATTCTTTGCCAACGAGCTTTGTGAGAAAGGAAAAACTCCCGATTTAATTATCACTTCAGGTGAAATTGTTGAGTCCAGCTGTTTAACAGAGATACAGAACAACATAAAACTTCAAGATTCCAAATATTGCTGAATGCTAGAGTACTTTGATATTGTGATTTACCAGGCAAAATCATCTAAGAAATTCTATTTTTGTAATGTAACTGAAATTTCACAAATCAAATTTCTTTTTTTTTTTTTTTAATGCCTTCCTGAATGTATTGCTCAGGGACAGAAATAAAAACCTAAGTTCTGTCTTAAGTCTAAATTTCATGACAACAGACTGCTTTGAGGAATTATTCATATTCCCATGCAGGCTCGTCAAACTCAGTTTTTAAATCTTAAATCATGGATATACGGGCTCTGCCCAAGTGCCTCTTTTCCTGACACTACTCGGCCTAATTTCTTTCTCTATCTCATATTCTCATGCACTTTAGAACCTCACTTTCTTATATATTCTCCCATATGCATAGTGCATAGCTATACTGAGTATAACACAAGAAACTCAAATGAAGTTTTGTAGTTGGCAAATGGATGTTATTTTCTAAAGTCATTGATTTTGATTGTAAGGTGGATGTGAAAAAATGATAATTAATTCCTCTTACATTTAGAAATGTATATTGCTATAGCAGTGACATAGTGTTTATTGCAATGATATGTTAATATATCTTTCAAATAATAATAGAAATCAATTTGAAATCTGTACTTGCATACCTTCCAACAACTAAATTTTCATGATGTGTGTTTTAAAATTATTCATTTTTGAGATGATACCTCTCATGATTTCTCATAGTCCTGACCTGTATTTTTCTCACTCTCCCAGACACAAAAACCTATTAAGTTACAAGTTAAGGAACAACTAACTGAAGGTTGGAAGACATGACAAAACTTTTGCTATTATAATAGAAGTCAAATGTTACAACCTCAAAACTGTCAGAGTTTAGTCCAGTAGAGAAAGAAGCATTAGTAGTTATTGGTAGACGGCAAGGGCTCGAGTTCTCTACCTACTAACCAGTCTGAAATCTATAGGACAGGTCAAACATGGCAATAGAAACAGATCAGAAATAATTGTGGCATGAAAATTTATGCACTTACTGAAGTTAAAAACAAATCAAATAACACTGAAGCACATGAAGATTGTTTTAGATACTTAACTCTGTGCTCTTTCACCTAGGTATAAATCTCCAGTAATTCAAGCACTCAATTCAAAATTCCAGTTGGACTGCATAAATCAGAACTTTATCTCATAATATTACAACAGAAATTTTCAAATGAAAATTTTCTGAGTTCAGGGTCTAATTTGAGAACATAAAGTTAACATTTTGTACCTTACCTCCACATCCACAGAAGTGTCTTTTTAATGATAACACTACAGGAGTCCATATCTGATCACAAAGGATTTCCCATTGCATTAGAAAATGCTTACGAAAGGACTTAATCTCCTCATGAAGGTTTGGACAAGGGCAGTGAAGGAGGAAAGACGTTTAAGATTGCTCTTTCCACAGAGATGGCTAGAATTTAACTGCAAAGAAAACCCCAAAGTTAAGAGAATCAACTCGGTGAGATGTTCCTAAATGTGTGAGATAACTGCAGCTGGCTAAGATTATCCAGTCTTTAATAGTAATAAAATTCATTGCAGTGCAAACTGTCTTTTCAGCTTCATACATCCTAAACTGACAGTAACAATTTTTGAGGTTTAATTGTGTTCATAATTATGGTGAGCAGTAGAATGAACACATAGTGCATCATTTGATGGAAATTACTTTGTAAGAAAGCGTAACAGCCTTGCTTGAGAAAAAGCCAAAAGCTTTGTTTCTCATTGTTCAGTTACACCTTTAGAGCTCTAATATTTCAAAAATATTTCTTAATAAATTACCTTAATAAAACCTATATGTGAGTTGCCAGCACAAATTACTTACAATTTTATTGCATTAATGGAATAAGCAGATAGCATGCTTTTATCATTGAAAATGAACTGGAGGTATGCAAAAAACACGTAGTTACCAACTCTTCTGACAAATCTTGACTACCAATTGACATTTCTTTCAGATACAAGCTACAGTGTTCTACCATGTGAGTTTACAGTGGCTTTTAACTTCTACAAACAACATGACAGTGACTGAACTGTTGAGACATCATTGCAATTCCCAGACCTGCAGAAGAGTGACAGGGTTTGTGGATGTACTTTATCTGCTTTGCATTTCATTTATCTACATGCATCCAGCAGCAAAGAATAACTGAAGGCTTTATAAAGGCCTATTTAGTGCTTCACTGCTGGAGTGAAACAGTGGAAAGAGACACAAAGGGGACAGGGAAATTACTTGACTGATGTTCATTCTCATCAAAGGAATCTTAAAACAATTTAAATCCCTGCTTTAAGTCATTTGCAATGCCATAACTTCCCTTTCCCTGAAACATAACTGAAAGAATAAAAGTAAAAGCAGCATAATCCAAGCATTTATCAAGGGCTGATCAAACAGCTATAAGTAAGGCTCTTGATTAGCTTTGTGTTAAGTGGCAAAGAAGGCTGATGGTATCCCGAGCTGCATTAGGAGGAGTGTTGCCAAAAGGTTGAGGGAATTGATCCTTCCCCTCTACTTACCACTGGTGAGGTCACACCTGGAGTGTGTGCCCAGGTCTGGGCTCCTCAGCACAAGAGAGATATGGAGCTACTGGAGAGAGTCCAATGAAGGACCATAAGGATTGTTAAGGGACTGGAACATCCTTCGTATGAGGAAAGGGTGAGAGAGCTGTGACTTTTTGATCCGGGGAAGAGAAGTCTCAGGGGGATCTCATCAATGTATACAAATATCTGAAGGGAGGCTGTAAAAAGGATGGAGCCAGGCTCTTCCCAGTGGTGCCCAGTGACAGGACATGAGGCAACAGGCACAAACTGAAAGACAGGAAGTTGTTCAGAACATCAGGAAACACTTTTTTACTGTGACGGAGACTGAGCACTGGTGCAGGTTGCCCAGAGAGGCTGTGGAGTCTCCATCCTTGGAGATATTAAAAAGTTGTCTGGACATGGTCATGGGCGACCAGCTCTAGGTCACTCTGCTTGAGCAGGGGGGTTGGAAAAGATGAACTTCAGGGGTTGCATCCAACCTCAACTGTTCTGTGATTCTGTGATGATGGAGTCATCGTGTCTAAAGAAACGCAGAAACACAGGATGTACCAAAATGGTGGGCAAAGACTAAGACAGAATATATGTCTTTACAATGATTCTGCTGAAATACAGATAAGAAGAGATGTACAGAATTCTTTATCATTTCTACTGTGGTCTTAGAATATCACAGAACATCAAAGGCAAAATGTATCTGTCTTTATCAGGATTTGGGAGGTCGTCTTATTTACATTCATTTCTATGAATAAAACATTAGAGGTAGAACTGAAACTTGCTGTTTATTAAGGGTGACTAAGTCCTTCCAACCCATCTCAAATTATAAACATGACAAATGTTTTTCAGGTAGGGAAATGAAGTACAGCCTTCCTGCAGTTCAGAATTCAGGCACAGGCTAACACTCGGTTTGTACAGCGATTTCTGCTAGAGCCTGGAGCATCCTGTACACTTCTCCTCACATGAAGATATCAAGAGGATTTGTGGAATCCACAAGAAAGGCATTAAAGAATTTTATCCTCTCTATTCTATTAGTCTCTCAATCATTGTTACTCCTCTGGCAGCTGGTTACATCTAATCCAAATGGAATATGTATTATACTATTAAGACGTTTCTTTTTCTGAATTAATACATTGTACATGCATGCAATTTAGTAAAATAAAAGTAATTTCCTTACACAGGATGAGATTAGACAGTTTACTTTTCCATTTTAATATCAACAGAACAATGGCTCTTCATAAAACTAACTGAAATTTGCATAAAAACACTATAACCACTATTCATTATGCAGAGAAAAGATGCTGAGAAGCTACCCATCTGCCTTAGCACTTCCTATAGCACCTAAGTAGTGTCTAGGAAAAGGGTCTTGAAAAAATATATTTCCAATTAAAATGTAGGAATCCATTCTGCAAATTATACAGAAGATTCATTTTTCTTTCTTAATTTCAGATTTTGGTTTTGCTTTTTAACATAGAGTCTATGCTGCTTCATAAGATTTTTAAGATTTATATACAGAGAAAATAATCTCTGTCTCTTCTTAAGGGTGTTTGCAGTCCATCCAGTGTGGTAACAAGTGAATTAAATCAACGTCAGAAACCTCAAAGCAAATTGAAACTTTTACATTTCAAGTTTCGTGTTACCATGATCAAGAGAGCAATCATCTCCTGTTTGTTGCTGAGGTTTTAACCACCACTTTTGGAGCGTTAGAGAAATCTCACTGGCTGAGTATCTTAAAACAAAACAGTCATCCCCCAAGCCGCCGGGCCATGCTCTGGTGACAGAAAGAGGCTCTGAAAGGAGCTGCAGGGTCTCTTTGCTGTGGGACCTGTGTCTGGCCCCCTTCACCTCACTTAAGTGACAGCACCTCCCTGGCTCAGGCTCCTCTGTTCACTCGTCTTCACCAGCGGCAACCGTGCGGTCAGGAGCAAGGTCAGTAATTACTGCAGCATGGAGAAGCTCACAGGGCCACGCTAAGCTTGGGGCAGGATCTCTGCTGTTTGCTTTTCCTTTCCTGTAGTTCTCGCCTCTTTTTGGTTCTTCCTCAGACTCAGCTTCCAATCGATTGATCGCCTGCTGCCTGTCACTTTCCTGGGAGGAAAGTGCGTCCCAGAAGACATACAACCATTACAAATCCGAGAGGAAATGCTTTAAGCCACTTCTTCAATTATGTACTGTCAACTGGTATAGCATTCTTTTTAAGCTAGTCGGGTCAACTTCAGGTCCGAAGAAATGATTGTTAGTTGTGCTTTTTTCCTGTCTTATATGGAAAAGCAAGCAGAAGCATTTTAGTGCATAAGCAACCTCAGAGCCTTAGGGTAGTAGGAATTTATGTTTCTGCACATGTTTTCTAAATCCGGTAAATGCAAGGTAGTTTGCCCCTTGCTGTGAGAAGCAGCCTGCCTGCATTTTCGTAGGGCAGGCCTGTGAAATCCTCAGGCTGATTCTTTTGAAATAACAGGTGTGTTGTAAATTAACACTCAGGCTTCCTTTGCTGTAGCTTTCCTCACCCATGCCCTCTGTTCTGTCTTCTTCAGCCTTGGCGTCTTGCCTTTTTGGCTCACACACCTGCAAGCTTTCAGTGAACCAAGTCGTGCTTTTTTGTCTGAAGGTGCCTTATAGCTCTATACACTTATTCTCATAGCAGTTTTCCTCCAAGCTGGTTGGTAACGAGTGTTTGCTAGATGGTGTAATTGTTGGTCCTTGAAGGAATGAATCTGTCAACTGATAACCTTGGAAGGTAAAAACCCCAAAGCTAACCTTCCTCCCCCTTCAGCCTAAAATTCAAGAGGTAAGTATGCATAGAGATTTAGAAATATTTCATTCCATGAGAACATTGATGTTAGGAGGACTAATTTTGCTTAAATTTAAAGATATGAAATGCTTAACATTAAGAGGTATTTATTTCTTCTGAATTCATCTCTTCTGAATTTAGACATCTAAAGATAGGCATCTAGTTTAAAGTTGTTGTCTAGAAACCCTGCATCATTAGAGGAGCGAGGGAGGCATTTCTAGACTGGCATCCTTGTCCCTATCTGGGAAACTCTCAGTGTCAGATCAATCATATCAAGAGTAGTTCTCCCCTGTTGTTCATGTAGGAAGCATAGATGAGATGACTCATTTGGCCTTTCTTGCCTGACTTGTAGACCCTTAGTGAATCCTGCCCAAAGTATATAAATGTTTCAGGTCAAAACTCTCTCTCTGAAATTAATGGAAATTTTTGTCAGTTTACTGCAATGAGTTTAACATTTAACCTTTAACCTTTAACTCAGTGTAGCTCCAGATATTTAAACTTTAAGATTGTTTTATAAATATAGCAAAAACAAATTGGAAGTTTTAAAGAATAAAGCATGCTATGCAATTTTATAACATTTGCACTGTAACTGATCTTTATAATCCTTAAATCAACGGATAAGAGCCGTAAGGCTGCTTGTCAAATGGCTATGTGAAGAATAAGGCTAATCATGTTTGCTGATATAACACAGCTGAGAATACTTGAACTCACAGCCTTTGGAGTCAGTTTCCTTCAAAGAAGAGACTTTTCTCCTACAAAGATAGAAGGCTAAGACATGAAAGACAACTTTGAAGAAGTCAACTGTTGTAAACCAGCAAAATAGATCATAATTTGCATTTGGTTATGAAATAATCCCTTGAAATAATCACTTGGAGTCATTGGCAAGGGTGGCTTATATCTATGTTTCAGGGATGAACACTTCTTGACAGCTCTCTGTAACTATGTTCACAGAAATAGTTGACTGAAAAACCAAAACCCTAGAATATAGAAATAACAGTGGGGAGAATCTGTATCTATGCTGGTTTTTTCCCTCTGTTTTTTTTCAACTTTATAAGAACTTGTTCTTTGAAATTTTCAATGAGAATAGTTAGAAATCAATGCAGAACATACCCTGAAAATATTTGTTACTGATTTTCATCTATTTTGCTGTGGATTATTACTGCTTTCAGTCTTGCATATGATTAGTGGCTAGTGGCATTGCCGTTCCAGTTTCAGTCTGTGAGGCAATGGAAATGAGCCAGCGCATTTACAACTTCAGCTGTGGCATGGAAATTAAGAGGGAAAACAATGTTCAAGAAGAGTAGTCCATGCTCAGTTTTGAGGTGAGATATATTTATCGCTTCAAACAATGATCTGACACCAGTGGAATACAGACACAATGAGGCATAATGTAGACTAACTCCTAAGAAAAACAATAGCACTTAGACTATATAGCATGTAGCCTATACATAGCAGGTAGACTAATAGCAATAGACTACACATGACAAATGAAGGAGACTTGTTCATATACCCAACCCAGCCGAATAATGCCATCTCCTCCACCACTACCCCATTTCCCATAAGGGTCATAATTTACCTCTTAACACACTTCCTGGCTGACAGATCACTCCACCAAGAAAACCAGGTCAGATCATAAGTGTAGCAAGCCAACTGTCTGGGAGTGTCTACTAGTGTAATATTACAGTATAAAAACAAATAACACAGAGATCTTTGGCTTACCTTCCCAGCAATCTGTGATCTAAACCTTTCACAGAATCACAGAATGGTAGGGCTTGGAAGGGACCTCTGAAGATCATCTGGTCCAACCCCCCTGCCAAGGCATGATCACCGAGGGCAGGCTGCACAGGAACGCATCCAGTCGGGTGACTGGGCACTTTTCCTGACCTAGAATTTAAATTCAAATTATCGCAGATAATAGCCACAGCTGTATCTACTTTTGGTGAATTTAAGTAATTCTTCTTTTGATCCTACTTACACTCATGGTATCTAAAAACTTCCTGTAAAAACAGGCTCTCTTGTGCTGAAAAAAAAGGCTTCCCTTTTGTTTTCAGTCTGGTACCCAATCATAACACACAGTTTTAGAGAAACAATAAATAATCCTTTTTTATCTACATTTTCCATACCATTCACAACTGTACAATTCCTCAGATCTCTCTTCATATGACATTTTTTTCCAAGCAGAAGTTTCAAATGAATTATCCTTAATATAGAAGCGTTCCCACATCATGAAATTGTGGTAATCTTATTACTCATATCTGTACTTTTTGCTGTTTTACTACATTGATTCTGAGAAATGTCAATGGAAAAATGAAAACATGAAATCCATAAAACTTTGTTAATAAAAATAGCAGCCCTCCAAACAAACAGCCTCCACTGAGGCAGTTTTCTGGTGCCAGATATTGATTATAGCTGAGGTAACTAGGCTTTTGTACAGATAACAGCTATAACAAATGTAAGATCTGCAAGAGGCACATGATCCCCTGGAGTAGCTGTTGAACGTTTGAATACAACATTTAACTGAATACAATATTTTAAATGGCCTAATACAGCTATTTGAGGTAGGTGCTGCGATCCCTACCCTTGAAAATATCTGTTTAAATACAGAGTGTTTCAAATGAAAATTATCTGACAACGCCAGTGTCTAGTTTTCAAAAACAATATTAGCAATAGCACTGAATAATCTTGCACAGAACTTCTCTGAAAGTAACAGTTGCTTTTCCATTTTCTCAGTGTATAGTTATCTAGATGAGAAACAAGCTAGAATTTAGTCTGCGTCAGGAGACATAAGGCAATCACATGTGAAAACTGCTGACATACACATTATAGAACAATAAAGGAAAACCATTATAGAACTACTTTAAATGTGAAATAGCCAGCTAGGTATTCATTATGACAAAATACAGACTCATAAAAAAGCAAAATAACTATTCTTTGGAATTAATTTTGCGTACATCTTCTTGATTTCTGAGAAGGAAAAACATAAGTCGAACAGAAATGCAAGAAGAGGGTTTTGTAAAATATAAATGAAAAACACGTAATAATTCTGGAATGTCTATTGCAGCACAATTAAATTTGAGAAATATTTTCCCTGACAAACACGTACTCTTCTGTTGTTTTAAAGTTCACTCTTTACTACTGCAACAATAAATACATTTATTGGAATATATTACGAACAAAGAACCAAATTTCTAACAGGTTCTTTTTTTTTTTTTCTTCTCCAATGTTCTCTCTTTGTAATTAAGAAGTAACAAACTCACATGCATGTTTTTCAGTATTTATAACCTTATGGATGGCATTTTTTCAGGTTTTGAGATATCAGATGTGAGAAAGCCACTGTTTTTCAACTGAGTCAGCCCTACAAAAAAGCTAACATTTATAATTGATATGTATGAAGGAAAGTAATGTAATAGGAACCAAGAGCATTTTGACTGTTTTTCTAATTTCCTGGAGTCAGCCCTCTGGAACAAGAGCTTCATAGTTGATAGTACCTCAATGGGGTATTCATTTTGTCATTTCCATATTATCGGTACGGTATTTCATTTTTCCATCACTAAAGAGAAAAACATTTTTCTGTTCTGTCTTGCTTTAGCCACTAAGGCTACTTCATTTCATTTGAATAGGACAATGAGTCAAGGATATGGAAATTTTTGTATCTAGCTATTCCTGATTCCTAAATATCACTGAAGGATAAGCTACTTCATTAGCACAGCAGCTTCATATTCTCACAGCCCTGCTTACCTGGCTTTCTTTGGAATAAAAAAGTTCATAAGAAAAATGTTCATTTATTGAAAGTTAGGCATAACATGGCCTTATACGATAACTCAGTCTGATTTAGCTTAACTTTGGTCCTGGTATTTAACCCTGCAGTTTTACTGAGTCCACTAACTTGTGATTTGATTCATACAATCGTCACCTTGAGTGAATGACCCAGCAGAGTCTAGCTAGAATGAACGCTGATGTTCATACATGATCTGGAATTAGCACTACACAGAATGCACCTTTTTTCTTGGTGACTCAAGAGATCCATACTTCATTATCTGATGACAAAAACCCAAGATGCTTCAAAGATTCTACTAATGTCCCATATGTTTTGTTAGATTTTTGCTGGTTTTGTAAAACAGCATTTCCTTTTAAAGTCTTGCTAGTGACTTTCCATTACTATGTAATGTTTTTGCCTTTATCAGAACAAGGATATATATATGTGTATATATATATAATTTTGATATAATATTTTATGTAACTCTCATTAAATCAAATGACAAAGCAAAACAGAAACTAAAGCAGTGATAAAATACATGAGAACTGTTAGGAGGTATTTGCTAAGACCAAAGGGCTGAAAAGAGTTTTATCATTGACTATCAGAATATTTTATAGATGAATTTCATTTTTAAATAAGGTATTTTTACCAAAAAGCTAATGTCTTAACATTTAAAAAATGTTAATTCTGCCCAAGCGATCTTGAAAGCTACTTTTAATGGCTTTACATTCAGCAGTTCTTGCAATGGGAATGAAAAACAGGGTCCTTAGTCATATTCAACTTAAAAGGACACAGCTGTTTTGATGGG
This sequence comes from Phaethon lepturus, assembly GCF_000687285.1. Classification (NCBI taxonomy): domain Eukaryota; kingdom Metazoa; phylum Chordata; class Aves; order Phaethontiformes; family Phaethontidae; genus Phaethon; species Phaethon lepturus. Next base: position 94,409 of record NW_010545659.1, read on the forward strand.
AAAGTTTCCAAAATAGTTTTTCAGTACTTCATAGGAACAACCATATTTAAACATGCAACCTTCTGGTTTGCCTGGGTGGAAAGAGGCAAAACTTCCCCCCCCTTTTTTTTTTTTCCCCCAAATGTTAATGCAGTTACTTAGAGAGGAAGGATTGGTTCACTGTGATATTAATTTCAGGAATAAAAGTCCCAATGTCTTCATCCAAGCCAGGATTTACCTCCTTGAGTTTTGCTTTTGATTTCTGAATGGAAAAAAACTGTAGCTTACTGATGAGAAACATAATCAGAAAAAGTCTGTGAAAAACTGTCACAAAACAAACTATACAATTTCACACGATTTTCAACTGACAACATAATTGGCCTCATGCTCAAAACTCAAAATTCAGCCAATACTTCAAGGAAATTTGGCCTTTCTTGTGAGATTTCATTACTTCCAATTCTAATAAAGTAACATGATTTTTAAATTATCCTGAAAGCTAGAAATAATCAGCTACAGTGTGAGTTTATGGTGCAGGTTCAGTTTCATTCGTGGAAAGATCTACATGTTTGTATAAAATCACTTCTTTGAAACAATGAATTCTCCACTTAAACCTATTCTTCCTTATTACAGTCAAAGAACTGACTGTGGCTGTAGATTTTGGGTAGATTATATCCATAAGACAAGGGATAGAAAGTAATGTGATGAGAAAACACTGGAAAAAAGTGAAGAGACAATGGTAACTTAGATTTAAATGCTTCAATGTTGAGTGACTTGTCTTACTTCAGGGAAGACTCAGATGGGATATTGCCATGGTTTAGCCCCAGCCGGCAACTCGGCACCACGCAGCCGCTCGCTCACTCTCCCTCCCCCAGTGGGACAGGGAAGAGAATTAGAAAAAAACTTGTGGGTTGAGATAAACACAGTTTAATAGGACTGAAAGAGAGCAGGAAAGGACAATGATAACAACAATGATAATACCAACAAAGGAATGTACAAGAACAAGTGATGCCCAATACAGCAATTGCTCACCACCCCGTGATCGACAGCCCGTCCCTGAGCAGCGATTCCCGCCCCCCGGCCCACTCCAGTTTATGTACTGGGCATGACGTCGTATGGTAGGGAATATCCCTCTGGCCAGCCTGGGCCAGCTGTCCCGGCCGTGTCCCCTCCCAGCTCCCCGAGCACCCCCAGCCTGCTCGCGGGCAGCCCAGCACAAGAAGCTGGACTGTCCTTGACTGCTCAGCAACAACTCAAAACATCAGCACATTGTCAACAGTTTCTCATCCCAAATCCAAAGCACAGCCTCACACCGGCTTCTGTGAAGAAAACCAGCTCTACCCTGGCTGAAACCAGGACAATATCCAGCAGAAGGGCCAGATGGGCAAAACGGAGATTGAAATCCCTCCTGGGTCTGAATTCCCTATAAGACCTACGATAAGACATTTATTGTCTCTGTTTCGCATCTGTGTAACAGAGAGTAACAAATCAAGCCAATTTTTTCACTTGACAGGCTAGTGCTCAGGACTGACACCTTTACCTTCCATTGCCTTTAAATGCACCGCGTCTTCAGCTTCTTTTTGCATATCTGCCTTTGAGGGCCTTTCAGTTCAAGGACTCCTGGCTGTTTTCATGTCATATGGGACCTCATGGACATACCTCCAAAGGTAGTACTGGCCTGATAGCTTACGTTGGAGATTATATACAACCTCTGAAGAACCGTACCAGAATGGTGCAAAAGTGTGGACTTCTGCTTAATCATCTAGTAAGTGTCCTCTCTTTTGTTACTTCTCCCATAGAGTAACATCTTTGAAAAGACAACTAAAAACCCATGTCTAAAAATCATCTATACTGATGACATTTCTAAAAGGCTGCACCTCCACGTGGAAAGTACAAGGAGGTTGAAAACCCTATGAGGCCTCTGTATCTGTCAGTAAAAATTTATATGGCTTTCACTCCGGAACGTGCCATTTACAATGTCTCTTGCAGAGAATGTTCCTATCTAGGGAAAAACATCAAGAATGCCTATACAGCATCCTAATTAATTTTGCTTTTCCCTCTGAACAAGTGCTTTAGTCTGTGTCCTTTAGACTCTGTCCTTACCGTCTTTTCTGTGTTGACAAAGATAATGCAAAAAATAGAAGCATCCACATCTATAGAACAATCACGAGCCCAATGGTAAAATCACGGAGAAATTAATAACTTTGATTTTCAGTTTGCAACTTTAATCATGTTCTTTTAATGATTTCTTTTCATGTAATTGTCTTATATAACAAACATATTGTATACCCCCGGTGGATACCGAGAGAGCTGCTCTTTTGAATCCCGCGACATTAGGCCTGTATGTTCTTACACTTTCATTGATCTGGATGGACACCAGGTGCAGACACTACCTGTGGAAGTTCACCATGCAAAGGGGATTTTGCAGCATGGCTTCCCTGGAGAATCAGACCCAGACTTTCAAAAAATTTCAAAACCTTTCCCATGCGGCAGCTTTACAAACGCTCTGGGTATACACTTCTCCTCCATTTCAGAAGCACCTAATAGTGGAAATACAAATATCCTCTTGTGTGGAGCTCTTGTAATCAACCACCTACTTAGCAGAGGAAAAACATGTATGCAGCTAGAAAGAATAGACATTCACTCTCATCTTCCTGCCTTAGATTCCTCAACATTCCCAAATACATTTTGGTCTTAGATCCAGTGAGTACTGGATCCTTTTACCCAGAATACATTTCTGAAGTAATTTTCTTTCAGAAAACTTGTCTCCTTGTTTTCTTTGCCCAAATCTCCTCTTTTCCCACTCTAACATTCTCATAGCACCACTTCATTTTTCCCCTTTTTCTTTGGCCAGTAAGGAATCATAGTAAGAAGGGATTATAATAATAAAATTTATTCTTGCACTAAAGAATGTCTCTCCTTCTGCTACCAGGAAAATCACTGTGTAGCAATCAATTATCATGGTATATGAATTTATTTTTCTACTGCTTTAGAAGCCTTGTTGGATGGCGGTACTGCTAACACTTTGTTCCATAGTTCATCATGGAGAGAAAGTAGTTTGTTCTGCTAAAAATAGCAGAAAATCAGAATGGTCAATGCTTATTTATTCCTTGTGTTTATGAACCACAAAACATTTGATTTATAGTAGAGACTGTTGATTCTGGTGTCATTGTTCAGCAAAGATTCAAGGCCACAGAACATCTTGTTTCTGAACCTCTTTCCAGTGAACATCAGTCATTTAGAGGTGATTTCAGCTTTGAGCAGCTTCAAGTAAGATTGCTTTGCTTGTCTGTCTTTAAGTTTAAATGCTGTCCCTGTGAAACACTTTGCAGGGTATTTATCAACTACTATTTCATTAAGATGAATCAAAATACTATTTGGAACTGGAAAACAAAAAAAATGCAGAAAATAATGCATTTCTGTCTTAAGTTCTACATATTAGTTTAACATAAGGGCACAAGAAGTTGTTGAGTAAAGCTGCTGAATTTCCTATAGTTTGTTACTACTTGGCTTTCCCGTTTTGCCACCATCTTCTCCTATCAATTCTTTCTCCATAAAGACACTTATTTTCCTCTTAAACCAATTTATTATGCTCTTTGAGTCAGCAGCCTTAGTTGGTTCACTTAGTTTTATCTCTTTACCTACAGGCTCAGAAAAAGCTTTAATTTTTTTTTTTTTTTGGCTTTCAAAATCTGGAAAACAAAGCTGATAGAAAGGAGTGAAGAAGTTAATATAAAATAACAACCAGAATTAAATATGTCATAGAAATTCAACAGAAGAAGAGTCTCTTATTTGGGCGGGTGCTGTGATGCAAGACAGATAAGAACTTGCTTCATTCAAATATAGTTTCTCTGTTTCTTTGTTTAAGTGGCAGAGTTCAGTTTCCAGCCTGGTACTTTGAGGTCTTTACTCCAGGTTTAGAAACCAGATGACTATTGATGACTGCTTGATTTTGGGCCCAATGTCATGTGCAGTTGGAAGTCCCCAGGGAAGCGGTGGTAGAGCGGACAGGCACTGCTCCCCTCTGCGTTGACATCCCCTGATTGCCTGGAAAGGTGCCTACCAACAGTGATCCCATGTTTCACTGGGCATAATTCTGTCATAGCAGAATATGCCCTTGTCATCCCATCTGCTCTATTTAATAGCTGGACTGAAACGTCATTGCGCTGTGAATCAAGCAGAAAATTAATAGCAAGGGATGCCTTTTAGAATGAGAATACTGCATTTTGTCATTGTTTAAGCAATGAGATGGAGAAGGTGGTTGTAAATTTTACCCTATTTGATACACATACTTAGAAATGATGAAACAAGTGTTAAAGACCGCATAGAAATATTAAAAATATATTTTATATATTTTAGCTAATGACAGTACTGTTTCTGACTTACCGTGCCATGCAGTGCTGCTTTAACTTCACCCATGCCTCATTTTAATATCAGTTTATTTTTGTGCTATTCATTCTGAATGTAAGCTGGCTTGGTAAATACCAGTACCTAATGCTCTTGCCTTCCATCAATGTTAGTGAGGGCACTAAGTTTATCAATGGCATTTAAAAGCCTAAAAAATAAACTCTTTATTTGTATTTTGATTCTTTCTTGTCTTTTCCGTGCAATGTTACTGCCCTAGTAACAACAAGTTGATACCATCTCAGTACACTTTTCACTTTCACCTGTACCACTGTTATCTTGCTAATCGATGGCAAATGCAGGACTAGTGCTGTGCGCTGATGTGGAAGGGGAGGATGAATGAATGCACTGCATTTCTCCAGGACAGCAATATTTGGACAAGCATACTTTGGATGTAGTGTCTCATTTAGTAAATTCATTCCAGTTCATAGGGCAAAATAAGTACAGTCTTATAGACATGTTCATTCAACATTTTTAGTTAAAAAAAAAAAAACAGAAAATGTTTTAGGGCAAAAAATGTAGAGGTCATCTTATATCTCACTGAAGTTTTATCAGTTGAAAAGCTATTACATATGAATTATCTTTTATTAAAATAAATAAAAATGTTATTATCTTTTAAAATCAAATGCACTTCTTCCACCTCACCATTTATCTCCTGTTGCCATCTTTTTGTCTAAGGGTAAGGCATCTCTCGTCTGACTTGATCTAAAAGTCAGGCCTTCAGACAGCGGTGATGATTTGACAGTCTCTATGGCTAATAGGAAGTGGCAGAGCGAGGTCTGCAGATTGCTCACAGAGTTGCTCCTAATTTAACTGAGACCGAGTAATGAGGATGTTGTGCCTAAGCGTGCAGAAGGGAAAATATCTGGGCTGACCGCTGTGGATCTCTACAGCAAAACAAAGCTGTAGCCGTCAAGGGAGGGAAGTCATGAATTCACACTTGTATGACTGATTTTCTGTGAAGTGGATTTCAAAGGGTACAGCCATCATAATTCCTGGCGCAAACGTTCCTTGCCTGTCTCTGAAAGGACTGCGCAGCATACTTGGGGCAGGACAGATACTTGTCACCTGCATAAAACAAAATTCATAATCAATATAACCTGATTTTGTGTTATATTTTCATGTCATCGGTATTTTCATTGTGTCCAGCACAGTGAGGCATTGCAGACTTTGGTAATACAATGAAAGAGGATGTTTTAAATACCACAGCAGCTTACAAAAGTAGAAGCCTTTGCAACACCTTAGACGTTGCTGGGTAAATTCATCTGGATTAAAATGATCTTCCAGGCTGAATCTAACAAGAAGGATTTCTTTTCTTGAATTTTCTCCTAAGCTATAAGGAAGTGCCAACTCCAGAGCTCCCGCTAGGTAACTCGGTGCGGGTCAAAAAAGCTCTAAGAGACAGAGGCTCTGTAAACACCTCAGTTCAAATGCCCCCTTAGACATAGTTACCCTTCCTCCAGGCAGCTGCAGGCATTTGGGCTTTTTTGTATCTGCCACGTCCCCTCGCAGGCACAGGGGCCAGCACAGGTCACTTGTACTTCAATGGCAGGGGCTTGATGGTGCACCCTTACCCCTGGGATGTCTAGCAGCATTTCTGTCAGAAATTATTCTGGAAGTTGTACTCAACATATCTGAACACTGGCACACAAAGTGCTGACGATTTTTCAAACGATGCCTCACCAGGATTAATTTACCTTTTCCCTTTCTAACAGTTGAGACAACATTTACCTATGTATTTTAAAATAACTTGCTAAATTAGAGTTGCTATGACCTTCCTGTCGTGTTTTCAGGCTGGATCTGGCCACATGAATTGGCAGTGCTGCATCTCTGAGGCAGAGCTTTGGCAATCACTTTGCCGTTCTTGCTGTGGGCCACCACAAAATGGAAATGCAGGCTCACTTCTTGCAAAAAGGAAGCTGCCAGAGAAACTGAAATTCAGATTCTTATTGTAGTTACTTGACACTCATGCCAAGAAATTTTGTTTCTCATCCAAACCAAATCTTATAACTGAAATCAAATCTAACTATCAAGGGACAATTCACATCCTGTTGTTTAATTTACAATTATAATTTATGGCTCAAAGAAAATGTCTTCCAATTATGATATGTATTCCTTCATGGAAAAATCCTTGATGGAGAATTCTGACATATTTCCTGTTCTCTCTTTCTTCCAGTACATTCTCCCCCTAAAACAATGGAGAAGATACACAGAATAGAGAAAAGCATAATAATGAATAAATTTCCTTCACTAAACTCTTTCGTGGTGTTTTATATGCATTTTGTATATAATAGAGCCGGGCTACTACTGATGGTCTAAGAGGTATCATCCTGTACTCTTTGTATCACTTTGCCTAAACTGGATTTGGAGCACAAAAAAAAAAAAAAAAAGTTATTACAATGCCTATCTTATTGTTCCGTACAAAAGCAACATAGCCTTCGCACTCACTGGCATCATCATGCAGTTAAATCCTCTTTCAAAAGGTCAAATCTAGAGATTTTAATTCAGAAAGCTTAAAATACCAAATAAAAACTGAAAATAACTCTTCCTTATCCACAGACATGCCTGAAATCCTTCTGGGGCCCTTCAATACATCCTTCACTCTTCAAGGCAAAGGCTTTGTCTTTTTAGTGTAAAAGTTCTCTGTATGGAAACACCTTCTCCCTTGAATTACATGCCTTCTTGGTGGGTGAAGTACATACGCAGGTATCCTACTTGGCATTCATAACCTTCCTCAGTCAACAAAGGACCGCATGCATTATTTGCACAAATGACCCACGATCAGTTGCTCACCTTCTACTCTCCTGTATATAAATATCAGACAACATGACTATGGCACCTCTTACTCCTGTAGGTTAGTTAAACTATAGAAAACATGATAGGTTACTGACTGATGAAAAAATGTTGCAATATGTGGGAATAAAAAGGATTTGCTACAGAATGAAGTTTTGAATTAAGCAGTTACATAAATGTTAAAGATTATTTTTTCGTCCCTTTAGAGCCTGAGATTTTAGCTCTTCCCTCCACCCTCTCCCTTTGAATTACATCAAGACCGATATTTTTGATAAAGCACAAAACACAAGAGAAAGGTAATGACCTTTAGTTCAGAAACAGCTTATTCAAAAATAGCTAACCATCCTTTGGTTAGTCTGTTCTTATGTTAACCATGGCATCAGGCTCCTGGTTTACCTAGTGTCAAGTTTCTTTTCATTTTTTCTATTAACATTAATCAACCTGTATAAATGTACATTTACCTGACTGATAATGACTTTTCTGGAAGATGTGAGAGTCTCTTTTTAATGTTTCTTTTTTAAAGGAAAGGTATCTGAATATCTTTAATTCCTAGGAAAGCTAAATTTTTTCTTTTCATATTTAGAACTAGTCACCCACTGATATATATAACAATACAGGAACTAGATTAACAGAAAATACACCTGCCTGAAGGTAACTTTTTTCAGATCTTGAAAAAAGAAACACTTTTATTTTATAACACAAGCTCCCCTTTTCCATTTGAAGATCTTTACTATCCTGAATACTATCGCACTGTACCTACACAACTGGGAGAGCTTGTTAAAGGGTATTGCAGAGAAAAGTGAGTGACTTTCATTACCTGCTCAGCAAGATAAGTGGAAATACAACATCATACCTCTTTTCAGAGAATGTAAAGCACTCTGTGCTTGCTGCAATTCTTTCATCAGGTCACCGCACACTTTTCGGAAATGGCTTCTTTGTCATTGCAAGGAAGTATTGCTTCTATACAGACAACTACAGTAAGGACTGCAGGCAGGTGAAAGGAATCAATATTACTCAAAAAAGACAATATTTCTCATGTTTCATCTTTCGGGCAGAAAAGCAAATAAAAGGACAAAGGATTACAGTATATGAAAACGGTCTTGACTTTCCTATCACGTTAACGTCAGATTAAGGCAATAATGACAGATTCTGAAGCTAATGCAAATACATAAATTTGTAGGGAGGAACTAATCACTCTGTGAAACAACTTACATGTTTTTAATATAGCTATCTTCCCATTCTGACTAGGATACTGTCATTTCATTGTAAAGCCAGGAATCTGCCACTTTCAACAGATGTCAGAACTTGCTTAGGGAGATAGTCTAATATATTTCTAAACATGTTACCAAAAGTTTAAGGAAGGTGGTGAAGGTTGTATTTTCAAGAGTCTCCATTATTAATCAAGTCTGGATAATATAGACGCATCACTAGGTGCTTGCCAGCCTTCAGGTTGACCAGCTGGTTTCTAGTCAATTTTTTTAACAACCTGAAACTGATGACTTTTTGAGGAACTGAAGAAAAAAAAGGTAAAAGTCCCTCACAGCTTCCTTCTAGATCTATCTTCTAGGCTTATCTTGTGCCCCCACTCGAAAATTTGTCACCCTGATGATTAATTTCACCCATCAATATGCTGAGCAGCCACCCTGGTTAACAAGGATGGTTAACTGACGATGTGAAGAAGTAATGGTCTAATATGCATAGATGCTTGCAAAGAACTCCAGTGCCTTAAAATTAAGGATTTGACAAGCTCAGCCTTTACCCTGAGAATCAAATACCGCTGCTACAGCCTCTAACTGCACTTTGGCTGAGTGAAGGCTCCTCACAGATGCTTCTTGTGATAACGTTCCTTTGGCTCATGCTTTGAGAAGAAAAGCATTTAGCTCTCAGGCCTTGAGAAGGAAAGCATTGAGCTGTGCCTGTATTTCTCCTCCTGGGAAGGACACAGGGACATGATGAAGAGAAATCCTTTTCTATTGGTTCTGGTCAGGCAGCCACAGATGTATTCTTCTTCAGCAGGTAAACCCCCTCAGAGCTGGGTTCTCCTTACCTCTCTGCAATGGGAAAAATGCATTTACAGACTTGCTGTGGCTGCTTAGTGTTGGCTATGTCAGCACATAAATCTTCATCCCCAGGATAAACAGACAAGGCAGTCATTGACTGTTTCTTGGAGCCTAATTGCCCAGTTAGAGCTGCAGCTCCAGGAGGAGGTTCCTTCCGGTTTGAAAAAGCGGTTGCTGTCCCTCTTCCTTAAGTTTACTAATCCCCCTTCAGGCTTAGCTAAGCTGACCCAGTCATAGGACCCGCAAAACTATTCTAGATGTTCTAGTAAAACTATTTTACTGCAAAACTATTCTAGTACCATGTAAGGTAACGCTTCTCACCCGTTAGCCTGTATTTGCCTATAAAATTTAGTTTCCTGAAAAAAGCAAGCCAACCATTTCCCCTAACAGTTCTGTCCCTTGAGCCAAAGTGAGAGAGAAGGCACTCCTCCAGCAGCTCTGTGCTAGTTCCCACCAAAGTCCTTCAGGGCTGCAGGTGTGGTGAGGCAGAAAGCACCCCTCACCCTCTCACGTTGGTAAGACATGATGACGTGTTGAAACCTAAGTTTCAGGAAGGAGGAAAAGTTTTTTCTCACCCTTTTGTTGAGGTCCTGTGTCTGAACCCAAGCTACCTCAGACGTCCCCGTGCCACCGAGAGCACCAGCCACAGCTGCCAGGCAGGCACCTGCACTGAACTCAACTTCTGCAACTTGCAGACATGAACCACAGCCCAGGCTGGACCCCTGAGACTCCAAGCACCCTTCCCTCGTGACGCCTGCCACTCTCTCACGGTGGCAATGACTGTTTAGCATCTCCCCTCCATTGCACCGCCACCTTCTAGAGGGGGTTACTCGAGTTTCCAGCCCTGTCTCCACACTTTCACCCACTTGTCTGACACTGCCGGACACTGGTGCTGTGGGCTGAGAGGTATCTGTCTTGCCTAACTTTGCTGTTGTCCTTAAACAGCAGGTGGGCAGCAAAGGCTGAGGAGAAAAGATGGTTTTGAAAATGACATTTTGTTGGATTGACTCCATCAAGTTACAATGTACCTTATTTTGACCCAAGTACCAAAGTGAAATGTGGTGGATAATATTGTAAGGATTATATAAGATTTATAAATCTTTGAAGGTGTTCTCCTTTCCTGGGACAAAAGAAATATATGTTAAAGTAATATTTTTATAACATTCACTATGGATTTTATTAATTTTATCTGGAAGCTGAATAATTTTTTTATTGAAAGGAACTAATTTTTAAAATAATGAAGAGAACTCTAATGCACAGGTGATTAGTACTTGCACTGTAAATGGATACATGATATCTGCTTCCAGTTTTTCAGCTGAAATCTAAATGCAGTGAGAAAAATTTAAAAGGTGTTGTTACATTCTGAAAGCTGTGCATTGACACATGTGAAATGAGCTTTCAATCTAAAAGCAGAAGTAGTTATGTTTTCATTTACGTAGTATAGGTAAAAAGAGCAGCAAAGATTCAGCAACACAGACAGCTAAAATATTAATCCAGAGTGCCTAGCAGGATTTTCCAAGCTGCAGTAAGTCCATGACACCACGAAAGCATCTTCTGTATGGACACGTATGAGTGCTTGTAGTAAAATTTTTTTTCAGAGCAGATGCATTCAGGGAATGTATTTTCAGGATTTAATGGTACCAAAACGAGGTGGTAGTATCTGAATGTCAGAGTGGCTTAATCATATTATTAACCTGAGAGATATGTACTACAGCAGCTATCAACAGCAGTTGTCCATAACTTAAAGTTACTGAAACTTTCTCTAAGAAATAGAATCTGGGATTATTTGGGACCTTCTCTATATATATTTTATACAGGTCACAGAGGAAAAAAACCCAACAAGATAAGCAACTAGAAAAATTGTTGGAAAAAATTATCCATGGCTAAAGTTTGAATGCTGCAGCTTGAGTGACATTTCTTTATATTTCTAATGTCATTTTTAGAGGAAAAAAACTTCCAGCTACAACAGGGAGGTTTTTCCCCTTCTTTCCCATAAACAGTTATGTTTGCCAGAAATGTACATCTATCCATCTTGAAATCAGTTAAGAATTAGAGAAGCAGTTGAGAGAAAAGGAAAAAAATATGAGCCAACTATAGGTTACCCACGAGAAGAAGAAATCCACTTGGAATATAGGAGGTCTCAGATTAATTCCTTCCATATTGTGCTTTCCAAAATTAAGGCAGGGGATGCCACCACTTTATTAGAGGCCTTAGATACTTCTTTCCACTTTTTTCATTATGAATACCCCAACACAAAATGTTTGGTTAAGCAGAAATCCTTCCAGGTTATCATTCAGCAAGGCAAAAATGAAGAAAAAAAGATTGCATTGTCAAGTTAAATTGAACTGTATGCATCTGTATGTACATTTAAGGAAATTAGCTTAGGATACACATGCAAAAATGTTTAGAATAACCTCTTAGAAATTATTTTTTGTGAAAGTTGTGACTGGCCCACTAGGAAAAAAAAAACAACCTAGGCTATGACTAAAAGTAGGGAGAATGACTCTGAAACTGGTCTTTCCATGAATAATAAATAGCTTTGTAACTTTTTTAGTGAATGGGGGAGTATATATATATATATATATGAGCATGCATGTGACAGTGACTCATGGAAACAAACTGGCAAGCAACAGGGGCCCGGAGCCTCACTGGGCTGACGGCACAGGCACCGCCGAGGGCTGACAGTGCCCACGCTCCCTTTCAGGCTGCTGTCTCTGCATTTCACAAGGTGTTTTGTCCCCTCTTTCCACCCAGGGCACCACAGCCTTATGGCAAAAGCGGGTGCCTACACCCGCGCTACTCCCAGCTCATCCCTCTTTCATGTTCCTGCGTCAGGCTCTTGTCATGCTTCCCAAACCCAGAGGGGTGGTCAGGGCTCAGGTTAGGTGGAACCGGCCTGAGCAGAGCTGCAGACTGTAGCTTCCCCTGATGTTTGCTGCTCTCACTTTCTGGAATAAGCTTTATGGACTTCTGATTTATGCGGGGTCTGCTGCCGGCAGGGACTCAGGTTACCTCAAGTTTGGTCAGTTCATCTGCTACTTTTCTCCCTCTACCCAGAAAGGCTCCCATTCTGGATATGAAGACCTTAGGGCATGACAAATCTACTCCCCTTTGCCTTTTGTCCAGTGAGTAACCATACTCATTGTTTAAAATAATGTGTCTTGCTTCAAGCTTCAGTTGCCCTGGGTTTGGTCTGCAGCTACTAGCCCTTGCTGCTCCTCTCTCTCCTGGATCAGGGAGCCCTAGTTTCCAATGTTTTCTCCCTTTAAAGGCACTTATGTCCAGCATTCAGCTCACTTCTCAGACTTCTTTTTGATAATTTAAACAGACTAAGCTCTAAATACCTTCCTGAAAGGGACTTTCTATATCCCTCAGCTCATTTTTTACGTCTCTCTTTGGCATCTCTTCACAATCTTTTCAACAACCTTTTTATAAATGTTAGACAAAAATCCTACATGATGTTCCAGTACAGAAGCAAAATCACTTCTTTCTTTCTATTAACTCTTTTTCTCTGTATTTATTGAAGGATTGCATTTATGCCTCTCTAACTCAGCATTACAACGATAGCTCCAATTGAATTGTCTATCCACTATGAACCCCCAGATCATTTTCTCTGAGACATCTTTTTCCAGGAGAGCCATTTTCCTGCTCTGTTTGTATGCCTTCCATTCATTTTTTCTCAATAGTGTAAAACTCTTCATTTGGCTGTGTTACAGGTTTTTATTCAAACAGACATGGTTTATCAAGCAATTCTGACTGTTCTGCTGAACACCACCACAAAACCCACCAGTGCTGCAATGCAGTGCGCCCTCCTATGCTGTTTGATAAGGTCTCTCTAGAGGTTTCTAGAGAAATTTCCCTCAGGACGTTCTGGGAAGAGCTGGCTTGCTATTGTGCTTTCAGACTGGCTCTACTGTGTCCACTTCACTCTCAGAATATTTGCAATATAACATGCTAACAACTAGATGAAATGAGCATTTGCCACTTAACCATTAATCAATATTTGCACGAATTATGTTTATTACAGGACATTTCCTTATCTCTCTTCTAAGTTTGAAATAAATGTTTAGAGCAATGATAAAAAAAATACTTCTAAATTATTAGACAGAAAAAGACTCAAGCTAAGGGTGTGGGTAAATAGTTGCAAATTTTTTAAATATATATAACATCCTTGGAGAAAACTAACAAAAAGTTGGATCTTCCTCAAGAAGGCACAGCCCAGCAAAAAGTCACCACAGTCCTCATAACTAAGTTGTAGGACTGTGTATAAATGCAAGGGAATATAGGTTACTATCCATAATAGATAAATTTAATTAAGTTCTAACTGTACAGCAAAGATTGTCCCCACTAATTGGCTTGACCTTCTGCTGATTGCTCCTCTTCTGGTTCTACCATGCTCACCAATTTTTAGTTTGCTAAAGGAGAAGAGCATGCTGTGTGGGATTTGTTTGTACATTTAAAAACAAAAATTAGAACATGTATATCTGTACATCTCTTATGCAATAGTCATGGAAGGAAAGGTCTTTCCCAGAGCCCTCAGAGATCTTCCCGTACACAAAAACCACCCACCCACAGTGGCTGGTAGTTTAGATGTGCTCTTAATCTTCTCCTTCTGCTACCTCTGTTTTTCCAGTATGAATCATGCTTCTGTTGGTGAGCTGCTGCAGAAACTATCATATAATTTAAAGCTATGCTATTAAACAAAAAAACCTTCCTCTGACTGACTGTTATAATTGGTTATATAAATATAAATTTACAGTACACCCAGGGAATGTATAGGAAGATGTTTTTCTGAACACAGCTTTATTAAAAAATAGCAATATATGAAAATTACAGTTTCATGACAGACTTCTTAAGAGAGGTTTATTTTTGTTTATAAGTCCTCCTTCTCTGTTTTACACTCAGAATATCACAAGACCAGGTTCCTTGTTTTCAAAACCAATTTTACCACTGTGCTAGTGGGAGAAGTTCTACTTTGGATGAGGACAAAGTACCCGTGAGGCCAGAAGTTAATATCTATTAAAAAGCTAATTAAATTTTAATGTTTTACAAATAAAAATATTATTTATAATAACTACAACAATAATAAGTTTCATAATGTATGTCTGAGCTCTACTTTTGGGGGCCTGGGCACTTTTTTTGAAAATCAGATGTTCATGCTTTCTGAAGAATGCAGAAAACAGTGAACAGGGAGAAGAAACTGTCATCATTCAGAAAGATCTGAACTCTACCATGGCTTTTGGAGCCACTTACTGTGGCAATTTGAGCAAAGCAAAAGTTGTTTCTTTCAGTCACATCAGATTCCTATGAAACTGTCCATGAAAGAAAAAAAACAGGATAGAATGACTGTGGGTCAGACATCAATAAACACAGACTCATTTATACTCTCAGGGGAGTCGTCATTGATCCAGGAGTGACAATTACCATTTTTTTTTCACTTGCTTGTGATAAATTTGCTAGAAGTTTGTAATACTACCATTCCAAGATTATGGAGTTGCCTGGGCAAATTTACCACTCAGTAAAGTAAATGGAAAGAGGACCCCAAAAAAAGATGAGCATGTACTTCAGTGCTTGGCTGGACTGGGATCATGGTCTCAATATACTTGACAATTCATTCAGAAAAAGACTTGAGTGGGATTTTTTTGTGGGTTTAGTTTCCTTTTTTTTTTCTCAGATATTTTGTTGCTGTTTTTATAATACATGTTTGTTGTTAAACAGAAAAGGTCGTGTTCAGGATGACCGCAAATTTTAATCCCAGTTGAATTTCAACTGCTTCAGCCAAAAACCCAGAAGGAAGGGGAACAAATATCCAAACAATCCAAATGTGTTGTTTTGAAGGATACAAGGATCCTGTTAGGTCAAGCAGGGACAAAATTAGAAAGACAAAAGCCCAGCTAGAGCTCAGTCTGGCCACAGTCGTAAAGGATAATAAAAAATGGTTCTACAAATATATTAACAAAAAGAGAGGCAAAGAGAATCTCCATCCCTTACTGGATATGGTGGGGAACATTGTCTCCAAGGATGAGGACAAGGCTGAGATACTTAATGCCTTCTTTGCCTCAGTCTTTAATAGCCAGTCCAGGTATCCACAGGGTATTCAGCCCCCTGAGCTGGAAGATGGGGATGGAGAGCACAATAACCTGCCCATAATCCAGCAGGAAGCAGTTAAGGACATGTTAAGTCACCTGGACATCCACAAGTCTATGGGACCTGATGGGATCCACCGTAGAGTACTGAGAGAGCTGGCAGAGGAGATTG